>NW_018408879.1:130615-156850 GCF_002113885.1 Mizuhopecten yessoensis
TTGTGATAGCTGTGTGTATTTTCTCCTTTGTTTATTGTGATAGCTGTGTGTATTTTCTCCTTTGTTTGTTGTGATAGCTGTGTGTATTTTCTCCTTTGTTTATTGTGATAGCTGTGTGCATTTCCCCATTTTTTTGTGGTGGCCTCTGGGGTATATTTTCCCCTGTGTTTTTAATGGTCAACATCTTTATCTATGAAGAAATCTTTGATTTAGCATTTTAGGTTCATCAGAGGAAGAATTTTGACATTTTAGCCAATTTTCCTTCTAATGCAATCTCTCCCTAAACCCATAACTCCCTAAAAAAGACATAACCTATTATGAAAACATGATTAAAAATAAAACACTGTTACAATATGAAAATAATTAGCTTTATTTTCGACAGTAGTAACACATTTCATTGTAAGCATGTTTACAGGTCAGATGGTTCTTGTTGTTCTATCATGGCTGTTAACAATATTGTTCATTGAACTTTTATAAAAGGAATATTGCTGTGTTAACAATGACAGCTCCTGTGGTGTTTTTTTTTTTTTTTACAGAAAACAGATCATCAATTCAGCAGTTACAAAGCAATTAACCATGGAGAGCCTTAATGTATAACATCAGCCAACTGTACAGTTACAGTCCAACAACTTATCACAACAAGTGTATTGAACAAGATTGAATTTTAATCGATTAAAATTCCTTGTTGGTATCAAATTGACTGATTGTGAAATAGTCCGGTTTCCATGGATATACACTGTACATCGGTTAAACTTGGAGACAAACGCAAATCACTGGTAATCTCCCTTACTTTGCGTCCATTTATAATGTTCAACCTGCTTCTGTCATTGTGACAGTGTTTACATGGCTGCCTTCAGTTGGGTGTACCTACACATTCGGTCTATACAGACATTGGGGGTAGCTCAGAGCTATCATCTGTCAACATCATCTCTGGAACTGTAGTAACCCTGCGTCAACAAGTTTCTGGATTTTTTTCTTTTTGTCAACATCAGCTTCTTGGAGGAACCTGAAGAACATAATACATTTGTACTAATATTTAACAAGAGTACCATGGGGCGGAAAAATATACGCCCGTTGAATGCCATAAAGTGTTATATACTTTCTTACATTGAAATAAGATCTGCATCATTCTAAGAGTGGTTAGCTGATATATGCTATAAAAAAAGCAGGAGAAAATCTCCGTACAAAAAAATCAAATACTGAAATGAACAGAGGGCAATAACTTTTGGAAAAGTCATCGAATCAATTTTTTTTTATGTGAGACACAACTTCATATCATGATTATAATGTATACCAAGATTCAAAGAGATACTTTGAAAAATGTAGGGGGAGATTGCCCGACAATAAACAAATACTGAAATAAACAAAGGGCAATAACTTTTGCAAAAATTGTTGAATCAAAATTCTTTTCAAGGAAACAAAACAACATATCATGATTATTTAGCCTACTAAGTTTAAAAGAAATCCGTCAAAAAATGTAGAAGGAGATCTACGGACAAAAAATAAAATACTGAAATGAACAAAGGGCAATTACTTTTGGAAAAATTGTTGAATCAAAATTCTTTTCAGGGAGACACAACTTTATATCATGATTATAATGTATACCGAGTTTCAAAAAGATCGGTCGAAAAATGTAGGAGGTGATTGCCAGACAAACAAAAGTTTACGATGGACAGACGGACAACCCCATACCATAATACTTATAAAAACAGAAACAAGTATCTGGACAGTCAACAGTGGTACTCCTTCATCAATCACACTTGATTGGGATTAATTTTTGGATCTAAAGGTCAAATGTTCACATCACGTTTTACTATAAAATGAAAACTGAAAGTTCTGTTCCCCAATGCCCCAGTCAAACTCATACTTCTATTATAACAGGGCTTCCTCTGCCAAAGCACTTGATTTGTAAATAACACAATGTTACCCTGTTTCACTAATGTGAGTATACATCCTGGAAAATCCTAGCTAGAACATTGTGAAAATAAAAATTGATTTAACTACATTTTACTCAGTTAAGACATTATTAATAAATGTAATGACAAATTGATTACCTTTGTCCAGAAACTGGATCAGTCCGCATTTTCTCAAACAATTTTTGTATCCATTGATCCATCATGATGTCCCGTATTTCTGGGTTGGATAATATATCTTGCATTTTCCTTTCGTCTTCAGCAGTTGGTTGATTGGGGTTGGTAGAACTCCTGACTGACAGGTCAGCTCCGCCCCCTGGTGTTTTGGTGTGGAGCTCCTGGACCTTAGGTGGGGGGATTGGTGCACCAGCACCAGGTGAGTTTTCACCCATCTTACCAAAATGATCTCCTTAAATATTATTATTGAAACACGCATAAAATAAATCTGTTATTATTAGTGGATATTAATTTTCACTGTTGTTTTTCCTGTTAATATTCTTGGGTATCGATTTTCACTGTTGTATTTACATCAAGGTAAAGTGCATGTATACTTAAACTTAAAGGTTTTCATGTTATTTAAAATACATACCCTTTATACAGTGAACACACAGATGTACACACCACATACTGTGATATTACTATGTTAGGTATAAGGAAATAAATAGTTTATAGTTTTACCAAACACATTAACATGATTTGTACCTAGTTATATGCTATGTAAATATAGTGAAATGAATACAAAGGTATGCATACCCATTATTCCACAGAAGTCTTGAAATGTCTCCTGGAATTCCGGATTGTTCTGGTATTTGAGGGCCGCAGCTTGAGGGTTGGTCTGGAACTCTGTGAGGGCACGGGCAAAGGTTGGATCCTGAAGGCGGCGGGCAAGGCGTTCATTTTTCTGTACATTCTCCAGTAATTCATCTGTCACCCACTCTGTAAAGGACAATACTTGCGTTAAACAACTGTCTCTCTGTAAAAAACATCTAGATGTTTTCTTACAAGCTGTGCTATCAAACGTGGTTAAACATGATAGATATTTGAATTGTGGTTACAAATTGCAAAAGTAAACATACAGTCATCTTTAAGGTGCAGAAATATTTATTCAGAAGACTGCAGATTTGATTCAAAGAGCTCTATTAAATGACCGGATATTACCATCAGAGAAATAACTGTTTCATCCATAGTGTCTTTACCAATCAGAAGACTGGTTATTTTGTTCGGGTAGGGAAATAACAATCAAAATATGGTCTTACCTTTGCTACCCGTAAGACTAGGTTTCACTCAGAACATATAGCATTAACTCTAAGCATTTTTTATTTTACATCTGCTATGCAGATAACTAGATATTTGACTCACAGCCTATTACGGTAAACATTATGGTACCTTTAATTTGTTTCCAAGAAGACTGGATGTTTAAATCAAAGATAATTACAAGTAAAGATGATACTGTAATGTGCCAGCAGTCAGCCATATCTAGCCACTGCCCAACCTCAGTGTTAAGTGAGTCCCAGTGTTATACTGCATCACTAGACAAACCTCAGTGTCAAGTGAGTCCAAGTGTTACACTGCATAACTAGACCAACCTCAGTGTCAACTGAGTCCCAGTATTATACTGCATCACTAGACAAACCTCAGAGTCAAGTGAGTCCCAGTGTTACACTGCATCACTAGACCAACCTCAGTGTCAAGTGAGTCTCAGTGTTATACTGCATCACTAGACAAACCTCAGGGTCAAGTGAGTCCCAGTGTTATACTGCCTCACTAGACAAACCTCAGTGTTAAGTGAGTCCCAGTGTTACACTGCATCACTAGACAGACCTCAGTGTCAAGTGAGTCCCAGTATTATCCTGCATCAATAGACAAACCTCAGTGTTAAGTGAGTCCAAGTGTTACACTGCATCACTAGACAAACCTCAGCGTCAAGTAAGTCCCAGTGTTATACTGCACCACTAGACAAACCTCAGTGTCAAGTGAGTCCCAGTGTTATACTGAATCACTATGAAATTACCATAGCTTGCAAGTAAAGCAGTATTTCCCTTCTTATTCTTCGGCTCCTAAACTATTCCCCCCTCCAAAAAGTCTTGTCCCAAGACATGGCGTACCGAAACCCATGGGTCCTCCCTGTGTACCAGTAAACAGTAAACATGTTGTTTAAATGACCAGTAATTACCATCAAAGACTAATCTATTGCATACAACTCCCATGGGTCCTCCCTGTGTACCAGTAAACAGTAAACATATTGTTTAAATGACCAGTAATTACCATCAAAGACAAATCTATTGCATACAACCTTTGTTACTGGAAGTTTGAGTCACAAACTATAACAGTAAACATGATGATACCTTTGTTGTCCAGGAGACTGGAGGTCTGACTCACAGACTATACCAGTAAACATGGTGTTACCTTTGTTGTCCAGAAGACTAGAGGTCTGACTCACAAACTATACCAGTAAACATTGTGTTACCTTTGTTGTCCAGGAGACTGGAGGTCTGTTTCATAGCCTGCTCTACCTCTGGAAATTTGAACTGTGATGATGTCTCCTGTTCGTCCTTTTTTATAAATGTTAAATCATCTGAGTCTTTTTTTGTTTGTTTCTTGTTCACAATTTCACTTTTTTTAGGTTTGGACTTGGATGAATTTCCTCCGAAAAGAAAGCCTTTTTTCATTCCACCAAATCCTCCGTTATTGTCTCCCCCTGATTTAGCTGTAGGCATGGTCTCTTCTTTCTTTACTGTTTTTGTTGTCGTTTTGTCACTGTGTGTTTTTGTGTGATCATCTTTTATATTCACTTTTGTTCCATTCTGACAAAATAAAACAGACTTTTTAGTAATTTCCTGCTCAATATTGACTAAAAAATCATTTCTGAATTTTATTTTAAACATTATAAATTTAATATCAATGAAAAGCTTATTAATGTTTAGATAATCAATCTGAATTTATATGTGTATAAGCTTATATCACAACCTGATTAAAATCATAATCTATGTTCACTACGTATAACGTGATTATCAATGGTATCATTGCATGAATACTACAATAATATGCTAAGAAGTCTAAGGTCTTAAAAATAATGTTGAATTACAGCCTAGCTAAAGAAACAGAGCCATTTAGTCTTACAAGGATGTCAGTTCTTTTTCATTTGTACATTCAGTTTTTTTTAACATTTGTACAACTCTTTAAAACATCATTATTTTAATCCTCTATTAGCTTTGATGATCTTTCTTATTTTAATTTTTGTTTCTTCAAAAACCCAAAATTTGTAAGTATAAGTGACATTGATTTCTCAAAGTTGTTAAAAAAAATGTAGTGGTAAATCTATATCTTGATCAGTAAAAAAACCCAAAAAAACCAACAACATTGAAATAGCAAATATTTCCAGATTAACTTTGACTTATCTTTGTAATAATACACGAAAACATTGATGTTGACAGCCCTGTTACCTAACAACACAGTCCATATTGATGACAATTTTATAAATTCTATGATAACTAAATATATTTTAAGTACAGTAAAAAAAACTACTGATGGTTTGAGCAGTTTCAAAATAACATAATTTGTTTTGTATGGTTTAACAACTATCTTGCATCGCACAAAAAGGATGATTTTGGAAAATTTATATATTTTTTGCAATGATTATCGGAAAATACAAGAAAAATGTATATGGAAGAGGCTTTTATGTGGCCCTATATTTGCCGAAAAACAAATCACTGTTATGTTGCATGTTTTTGACTATTTCATAAATCTACAATGTACTGTCATTTAAGTGAAATACATCACATCAAATTTGTACATGCAGACAATTGTTTGACAATCATGGGTTCAATCTGTCAACACCACAACCATAAAACAATCAAAACACTGACAATAGTGTTCTCACCAATAATAAGTAAAACATATTCAAGTACTGGCAGCAATATATTCACAACCCATTCTGTTGAACATGTCTACATTGAAGTGATGCTACGGCACTAGGAAAAGAGTTGGTAAGACATACCTGCTCTATGTGATGATGTGATGTCCCGTTTGTTGGCATGCCTTTCTTTTTATGTTCTCTCAGTTGCTCAACCTGTTGCAACATTTCTGACATATCCTCCAATGGAGGGACATCGTCTAAAATACAATCATTTTCATCAAAATTCATAATACTTTAATATAATTTTCAAACTTAATTCTACAATCCAGTAAATTTTACCATCTGCCATCTTAAGCGAAATGAAGGTTGTGCAGATTTTAGGAACACAGAAGATATATGGGGAGTATATACATGTATAATATGCCCCCCCCCCCTAAAAAAATTAACATGCACTGCCCATACTGCACTAACGTCTTCAAATATTTTGTGCACAATATTTGTTTATTGTCTACTGAAATAAGGATGTGAATATGAAATATGTTTCAATGAAAGACATTCCGTATTTTTAATGCAATTGCTCCCAAACAGTGCACGTTCTTTCAAACCCTTAGACAAAGAGTGCAGATGATCAATTTTAACCTGTTGACTGTCTACACATTACTACGTCACTAGAGCTGATGAGTCGTGCAACGATCGCATTAGTGTTTTCTTATTTGTAATGATAGTGTAAACGTGTAATGTTCGATAAGTTATCGATACAAAACATCAACTAGCATTTATCGTGAAACTAAGAGTGGTTTAGAAAACAAATATATACAATAGCGTCATTAGAAACACACCTGCTTCGGCCATGTTTTTAGTGGAATGTAAATGATCTTTAAAATGTTTGTATCGCACGAGTAGAGATTCACTCACAATGAAATCAATATTCAAGCGTCACCAGAACTGTGTATAATGTCGTTATTTCGGACTCTTTTATATAAGTTTCGTTTACATAGTATATTGATTTTATACAATAACCTAAGTAAAATCAATCAAAATGAAATGTATGCAAATAACAACTGATTAAATACTAACTCGGTGCAAACGTGTAACGACAGTAGTTTGCTTTTTGGTATTCAAAATCCAACATGGCTTCCGGTGAGTTAAAAATCTTGCACGTGGTGTAGCATGCTGTTTTATTTACATTTGTTCTAGATTAGAGATTAGAACAATGATATTTAACAATGATTGAAGAAACAACAAAGTCTGAATCCAGAGAGTTTTCATACAATATCATTGTTATACTGTCCAAAATTAGCTGAAAATGCAAGACGATCTACAGCTGATTGCTGTATATATTGTGTATTGTGTCCTGATCAGTTGACACGATGTGCTAGGTAGCAAGCATATTTCAGGGTATTGATCAAAATTATCTGATGTAAATTTTATATATCATACTATATACTCTTGTTCCTCGTTCTGGCCACACTCGCATACGCTTGCATGGATTACAAGGGTGCGTTTCTAACAGTCTAATTAGAGACACGAGTCCAATTTAGAACATATTTATAGAAGATAAAGCACCTTAAACACGACAGTAAGGAACGATATTGCAATAATCAACAAGCATATTTATAATCGGAAAACAACTACATTTCTGTTTTTACAATGACTTCTTCAATAATGAATGAACTATTTATGTTATTTAATAATTGAAGATGATCATGAGCTACACTTTGTAGTTATTTCACACTTCAAGAATGTCAGTTGTCCATAGCTGGACTAGATAAATTGTGACACTGCATTTTTGATGCATGGCGATGCTATATCAATCTGAGGTAAAGTTAGAAATGAAACCATGTGCTAACAGTTGTTTTAGAATAATGATTTTGTTGGTCAAATGGTGTCATGTAAATCGTTTCAAGTACTGTATTCAAATTTAAGACATTTCGTAACCTGGTACTATTTTGTTGGTAAGCTGAAAATTGCTGGGAAATCTTTTTAAAAAATATAAGAATTTATATAAATCAGCAACACACAAAAAGTGTGAGGTTGAGACATTATTCTAAGCGCGATAAATATTTATAAATTTGCATCATGCTATTTTACTGAATAATACGACAACAACTTTTGAACATGCAAGTAAGAAAGCTAGCTAGTACACAAACATCCTTATCTCTGCAGTTTGACAGCCAGAGACACTTAAACAGTTACACCAAACACCATTCAGAATCCAAAGACAAATACAAACACTTAAATAGATTTAATTCTTTTCACACCATATCACAATGAATCTACTTGCCAAAACTATCATACAAAGCACAACATTTTCTGAATCTAGAACTGAAGCTAGATAAATTAAGGTTCTAATCCCAAATTTTACATAGGTGACACCTTCATGATAAGTTTTTTCTGTAAATTTTATGTTCATGAGGTGTCAAGATAACGTAAGTCCGCCAAAGAAACAAAACAAATTGATTGGCTGTGGTTTGTAGTACCAAACACGTATCATATTGTAGCGCCCCATGATAGGAACATCAAAATGTGTGATACATAAGTGTTCTCTATGGGACATGTGTAAGATTAGAGGTAGGATATATATATATATATATAAAGTGACTTCTATTTCGATGATGAATTTTTAATTGTTTAGTTCATGGTTTATTCTACTATTTGTTTAAAAGCTTAAATGTTCTAAGATTAACACAGTTGTGTTAAGTGTGTTAAGTGTTTGATGTTTTAAATCAGGATCATTAAGTATTATAGAATTGCAATTGTTTCCTTGTTATTTTGCAGAAGTGAAGAAGTTGAATATGCTGAAAAAGAAACAGAAAATGAAAACTAAAAAGTTAAAAACACCACAAGGTAAACGTATTGGGATTTATTGATCTGTTAGTTACTTTGCTATTATCTCTCATAGGTGTAAGACATCAATGGAAAGCCTGTGGCTTGTAATGATGTTATTTATCTGCATTTTGTTAATTGATTGGTTTTTATCCTCCTAAAGGCTAGTGATGTATATATTTAAACCACTTCCATATATATTTTATGCTCCTATATACTAACCTGCCACAATCACTACATTTGTAACTCTGTATTGTGCAATTTTTTCTCGCCTTGCTCCCCAAAATTTGGAACGACAAGCAAAAACACATACAGAAATAGAATGTCATAATGTGGCTATGGGTCTCAAAAAGCAGTGTTTCTAAGACATTGCTTGGAACATACCCATTAAGGAGCATTACAGAAATCAATGCAGTTAAAAATAAAACCTGCATGTCTAGCTCTTCTAGGAAAATGTCAGCTTGATCAAAGGGAGGTGACTTGCAAGTTTCAACATGTGATCATTCTATTTGTGTTGGACTATTCAGGGATTAATTTAGTTTAATTTGAAGCTTTAGATACCATCCCTAGATATAATGTATTATTTTCTTCATTTTCCAATTTTAAATAGGATTCATAACCAGTCAGAAATGCCTTGTGCTTATTGATCATGCCAATTCATTGTTCAGTTTATTTACAGGGATTTAAATATGTGCCCTTGATATTTAAATATTTCTGTGAATTAAAGGCAATCAGTATTTCTTTATCGCACTTCCATCTTAAGTCACTACATCAGAGGATAAGTGATATGAGGTTTTATTTATTTTTTTGAAAAATTCGTCTTTTTGGTGTTGTGATTTGAAAGAATTCATCCTTGCTCTAACAACTAGCAGACAAGAGATTTAAAAACTATATACACATATTCTTCAATATCCAACACCAGTAAATGAAACTGTTTTAGACCTCAATAACATTTGGTGTCAAATACATGCACAGTGTCAGCCAAGGATATCAATATGGGATTTCAGTGTTGTATTACCTTGAAAAGTCCTGATCAATACAGACCAGTAAATGGTATAGGACTGTTAAATACTAATTCCAAACATGTACTATGGTTCTGGCCTTAAAAGTGTTATATGACAAAGAAAATCCTTTGATTTGAAACATTTCCTAGGCTTAGACTGTATGTACTTACCCCAATTGCAAATACCTTAAGGAAACCTTGATTATTTTGCCACTACACACTATTGATTAATGATTCTTATTTCCTGATTTAGTGTTGACAGCTGCTGTCGAGGAGGAAGATCCAGTTGATAGCGACATGGAAGACATAGAATCTGCAGAGGACATCCCTCAGGTTCAGCAAAAACTGCAAAAGAAAAAGAAGAAAATGAAAGTTATAAATGGAAGTGAGTGATTCCTAAGTACACGAAGCATCGCTAGACATTAGATCTGGGGCTATAGCTGTTTTAGGTACAAAATATCAGCCCCAGGCACTTAGAACTTAAAACCATGACATTTCCTCTCAAATTAGTTGACATGTTGCAACCAAATTGCATCCTTAGCTCATGGGATCAAAAGGGATACCAATAGAGAAGCTGACTTTCTGTTGGGCTGAAAGGTGGGGTACGTTACGCATGAATTTTGAGCCGCTACGCATCACCATTTTACCGTTACGCATGCATTTGACCGTAACACATCAACTGACAAGTTCTTACAAATCATGATAGTAGGTATTAAAAAAATTAATGATAAAGAAAAAGAAAAGGGCAAGAAATTGAGCAATAATAATGTAATGTCATGATTAAAGTAATGCTATTTATTTAGAACTAACTACATGTATATAAATTATTATTTCTTTTTACTCCTGTTAAGTTTTCTTTCTCAAAGTGGCTTTGCGCTCGATTGATAGGTTGCGACGCGGAAATGGTTCCCAGCGCCGTGCTGTGATGGAAGGGTTAAAACAAAGATGCCAAAGTGCATACAAAAACTCTGGGGAGAACACTGGCGGAAAGGTGGGGTAAAATGGGTAACATTAGCTGTTATCCATGAAGTGATATATTCTCCCGGAACAGAAAAGTGGAATCAGACATTTGGTACTGAGATGGCTATATTTTCTTAATACTTGAGTCATTAAAAAAACCAGATACATGTTTCCAAATTGTGAGAGTTTATTATGATTTCTATCCAGTCCCTTGAATTTGCTCTTGGATATAATCTACCTCCTGAACAGCATAGATTATACTGATAACAAATTCCCTAGCTTGTATATAAATCATCAGTCATCAATCATTAGGAATGTTGTGTATATATCAGTTTTTACATTTCTTCTGTTACAGTGGACCACTCAAAAGCTGTATCATCAGCAGACAGCAGAACAACATCCACAGCAATGACAGATGAAACAACAAAGACAAAGAAGAAAAAGAAACGGAAATTAGAAGAAACAGGCGAAATTCCTGCTAAGAAAAGTAAACAGGATTTGAAAGAACATGAAAGTGAAGAAAATAAAGACGCTTCAAGTGATGACGATGATGCTGAAAATATAGAAGACGATTGTGAGGATATTGTAGATGATTCAGATGAGAATGATGGTGATGAGGAACCTGAAGAAGTCAGCAATGATATTGAATCCAAATGTAAGATCAACACTGATATGTTACTAGATGTCAATAAAAGCTCCCAAAAGTTGTAATATAACCTGGGACTCGATCTTTTCAAAATTTTGGCTCATTGGTGCCTAACCATGAATGTTTTGAAAAGTTTGGTGTTCTATATGTGCATGTATACAAGAATGGTAATACCGAATATTCAGTGATTAGGCTTGCCTTTCTGATTATGGAGGCATTTTGGCTCTATACCAAAACAATATGGGGCATTTTGTGTGTAAAAGTGGGACAATTTACAAGGCTAATACAATTAATTACCTGTAACTGAGCAAGATCCGGGTTATCTCAGTTGAGGGCTAAGATTCTGGCCTCAAATAAAAATGGCCCCTACACTACTAAAGCTGCATTTGAAAGCTTCTGCATAAAAATGTAGTCCATCCTTACAAAGAAAACAATGTATTTCACAGTGTAGATTATATTTCATCTACAACAACAGATATCTAACAACATCAAAACAACACATATAACAACAAAACATTTATATAAATAACTTGTTTTGTCAGTTCACACAGCAGCAATAATGCTACAACATGAGAATAAGAATATTTATAAAGCATATTGTCAATTTCAAGCCATTAAATGTCGATGAATACACCGCAGTGTAGAAATTCCTTGAAATGTCACATAAAGGTACCAGACAGATTGGGAGGGAATACAAATCTAGCATGGGGCATGGTGCAGGTATTTATGTCCTGAGGTGTGAGAAAAAAAAGTTATGTTTTAATTTAAAGGTAACATTTAATTAAGCTTCAATTTAAGTTATGACACTACAGACTTACAATAATATAACTCTGTGATAATTCTGATACATTTACCATACCAAAATCAAATGACCACCATTTCTCCCACCCTTCACAGGTGTGTTTCCTGTTTTAGCCGTAAAAGATCAGCTTGTCACTCCTTAGGGGGTGATAATTTTGTGCCGTTTAGCACATGTTCAATTGTGACATCATTAAAATGTGTCGCCAGTAATTGTGACGTCATCAAAAGTGAATGGCGATATTCATACCCCATATGTGTTTTCGTTTATAATCATGGCAGAGTACTGTCGGTGGAGTTGTGACTGAAATAATAAGATCGGAGAAAAATAATCACCCCCTGGTGAAACAGAGAAATCTCCAACCCTGGGGTTGATTATTTTGGTTGTCTAACTCTCGGAGGAGCCGAGGGTTAGACAACCAAAAAACATCATCCCGAGGGTTAGAGATTTCTCTGTCACACCCTCAAGGTAGGGGAAGATTCTATTAGTCCGTAGTCCGAGTTCCGACTTCTCCATTATTAGGCTATTAGGTTTGCATTTGTGTTTGAAACTATATATTTACAACCTGTGTCCAATTAATGAGAATCTATCCATTAATGTGAATCACCCCATTAATGTGAATCACTCCATAGTTGTTTGTGAAGAAAATCCATAAAGACATAATTGTTTATTCATCTTCTGTTTATTGAATTCTTTTCTAAATTAATCAGATTTATCCAGTCTATTTAACTGATTTGGCTGGATCGAGTGACAAACAACCACATCGCATTCAGTTTCGCTTTTAATTTTCTTAGAATCGTAAAAGCAACATGTGTATTGAAATATTGTGGGTCATTAAATAGTTGTGTTTTACAAACTGTCATTATGGCCTGATGGGGCTCTCCTTGTTGCTCTGTTCTTGGAAATTGGACTGTCAAATACATCTATATTAAGAAGCTTTCCATGTTACGTGATGAAATATTTGGGCGCTTTCGATTAGACTTGCCTCTTTCCACTTGTGTCGCACAGTGTATTGAAATTCAGTGATTAAGGGCCATTCATATGCAATGCATTTCTGCCACATAGAAGCTGGAAATAAGGGCCAAATATACATATTTTCTTTGGAATACCGCAAGTGCACATCCAAAAATGATCACTATGTTTTGCTAAGTTGATGGGTTCAATTAAAAGAATATATGCATTGGTAATATTTACCGGTAGATAAAAAGATAAGGGAGATATAGAATAATGCTAAGTATATTCGCAAGGGCAATGCACGCTTAAGGTAACATATAGCCTTGAGAAGGCCAAATTGTATATTATTTTGATAATAAAAAAACTTGTTGTATTCATACAATGGTCAGAACAGGAAATGAACATGTTACCAGAGGTATCTTATAAGTGATGTGAATGTTCTGCTTGCTGTGTTTCAGTGCCTGGATCAGGTTTAGGAGCTGGTATCCTGTCAGATTCATCATTCAAATCTCTCGAGGGCAAAGTGTCTGAGCAGACCATGAAAGGAATAGAAGATATGGGTTTTACTCATATGACAGAAATACAGGCTCAGTCCATACCCCACCTCCTGGAGGGCAGGTAAAGTTTTACACTTGACAGAAATACATACTCAGTCCATACCCTACCTCCTGTAGGACAAGACAAGCTTTACACATGACAGAAATACAGTCTCAGTCCATACCCTACCTCCTGTAGGGCAAGACAAGCTTAACACATGACAGAAATACATACTCGGTCCATACCCTCCCTCCTGTAGGGCAAGACAAGCTTAACACATGACAGAAATACATACTCAGTCCATACCCTCCCTCCTGTAGGACAAGACAAGCTTTACACATGACAGAAATATATACTCGGTCCATACCCTACCTCCTGTAGGGCAAGACAAGCTTAACACATGACAGAAATACATACTCGGTCCATACCCTACCTCCTGTAGGGCAAGACAAGCTTAACACATGACAGAAATACATACTCGGGCCATACCCTACCTCCTGTAGGGCAAGACCAGCTTTACACATGACAGAAATACAGACTCAGTCCATACCCTCCCTCCTGTAGGGCAAGACAAGCTTTACACATTCCAGAAATACATACTAAGTCCATAACCTACCTCCTGTAAGGCAAGACAAGCTTTACACATGACAGAAATACATACTCAGTCCATCCCCTACCTCCTGTAGGGCAAGACAAGCTTTACACATGACAGAAATACATACTCAGTTCATACCCTACATCCTGTAGGGCAAGACGAGCTTTACACAAGACAGAAATACATACTCAGTCCATACCCTACCTCCTGTAGGGCATCCTGTAGGGCAAGAAAAGCTTTACACATGACAGAAATACAGACTCATTTCGTAGTTCACATCCTGGGGATAAGTTCAAACTTTACCTATGACAGAAAATACAAATCCAGTTCAAAAATCTTCTCATGCTTCAGGGCAGGAAAAGGTTAAAAAATAAATTACAGAAATGCATACATGGTCCATATCTCACCTCCTGGTAAAGCTTTATGACAGAAATCAGTGTTTTCTGTGCCCAGGTAAATGGGGTCAATAGCGACCCCATTCCCAATATAAAATGGATTTGAAACAATGGCCAAAAATGGATATGACTTTTTGAGTCAATTATTTGCAAAGGTGATTTTCCATGAGATGCATTTGCTTCCTACTATGGCTATACAACATTATGTTTATCAATTTTAATCTGCTGTATTATGTTTGGAGAAAGTTGTACACATAAACAGTGTGCTTTCAAACCTATCACTATAACCTTGGATATAATATGTAAGTTAGCTAGAGTACTTGACATGTTTCAGAGATCTGATGGGAGCAGCAAAGACTGGCAGTGGCAAAACGTTAGCATTTCTTATCCCAGCCGTGGAACTTCTCAACAAGCTTCGCTTCCAACCCAGAAATGGTATGTATATTCCTGCTTCTTTAATACAAGTCCAACACAACTTGCAATTGTTTATGTATTAATAGTGGGATATTACTATATTTTATTGGGGATTATTTCTCATAGACTTTCAACTGTTTTATAAAGTTCAAATTCTTTGTATAAGTATGATTAAATTGAGCAGAGATGATTCCAATAGAATCAATTTTCAAGTTATTCTCTGATGATACACCTAACTTTGGTATTTGAAGTTAAGCCATACTATGCTATATTACATTAGATATGATTTAGGAAAATGGACATGGATTTGTGTTCACAAAATGCCAGGGAATAGGTCAGCTTAAAGTTTCTCCTGATATAAATATGTGAACCTTACCACCCAGATTTTATTTCAACTCTCCTCACTGCATATTCTAACCACTGTGTGAAACCCTCTTTGATGATCAAAACTCACTCTGTGCTACAGGTACAGGGTGTATAATTATCTCCCCTACACGTGAGCTGTGTATGCAGAGCTTTGGTGTGGTGAAAGAACTGCTGAAGCACCACTTCCATACATATGGCCTCATCATGGGAGGGACCAATAGGGCAGAGGAAGCTAAGAAGCTGTCACGGGGTGTGAACATGGTTGTAGCCACACCTGGACGACTCCTTGATCACTTACAGGTGAGAGTGAACCCAGGGTAGATTTCGTGACTGACCTCCGAACTCCATCTGATAAACAAATTACAAGAACCTCTGACTTACAGTACCTTAACTGACCTCAGATGTCTTACCTTTTTCTGTCATCTGCCTGACAGCTCTCAGCTCTGATTTTACTCTTACTGAGCTACTTTTATCTCAGAATGACCGCTTGACAGCCAATGCTTTAACTCTTGACAAATATTTTACTGACCCTGACTCATACTTTACTCACTCCTGAGTCACATTTTATAAACCTCTGACTCATACTTTACTCATTTTTGAGTCACATTTTGTAAACCTCTGACTCATACTTTACCCCCTCCTGAGTCACATTTTGTAAACCTCTGACTCATACTTTACTCACTCCTGAGTCACATTTTGTAAACCTCTGACTCATACTTTACTCACTCCTAAGTATTATACTACTCTGTCAAACTGACAAATGTATCAATTATTTATACTGTCCGATCTGAAGTCATATATATTTGTCATTATATAATGCATGGTTGACTTGCAACATCGTTTTGTGACAGTACCTTATATATTTCTGTAAATATAATTTATTATTTAATGTCGCGAGTATTTTTATTTTCTAAACATTCTTTTGAAAGTCCAAAAATTATTATGAAAAGGATGAATTTCTTATTCTGTTTGCCGTTTGTTATTTACAGAACACACCAAACTTCATGTACAAGAACCTACAGTGTCTCATAATTGATGAAGCGGACAGAATTTTAGATATTGGTTTTGAAGAAGAAATGAAACAGATCATCAAACTTTTACCAAGTAAGAACAACATTCAACAGTTTTACTGGAAGTTGTAATAACCTAGTGACTCAATCAGATCAATGCAATCCTGTATAACTAGCTGTCTCAACAATTTTAACTTGACATCTCTAGCTTAACCATTGATAATAAAATATTGGACATATTGACAAAACATAATACTTGTGGGGTTCAAATGTTTTAATATTCTTTTCCAATAATGTTACAGAAAGGAATTAATGAACTTATTTATCATGAACCTTTGTGTGGGAAGATATAAGCACTTTGCTTTATCATGAGATCTGTGTCAGATCAAATTCCTGTGGTGGAATTTGTTTTTGTGTAAAAAGATTAAAGATATTATTCTAACATATGTAACTATTTGCTACAAGTCTGAAACATGTTTAAAAAATTGGAGCATGTTCTTGTTTGTTGGAGATAGAACTCTACGACTCTCTACCCTAAAGAAATATTTATATAGATAGTGGATATTGAGCCTCATTTATTTTCAAATTAATTTTGCAGAGAAAAGACAGACCATGCTGTTCTCAGCGACTCAAACACGGAAGATTGAAGACCTGGCAAAAGTCTCCCTGAAGAAGGAACCATTGTATGTGGGTGTAGATGATAGTAAAGAGAAGGCTACAGTGGAAGGGCTGGAGCAGGTGGGTCATATAAAAGTTGTCTCCCTTCGCATGTTGATGCTTGTTGTCGATTTCATTTCGCTCATTTCAGAGAGAATTGATGATCAGAATTTAGAACTATAAGGATTTTACCTCTCCTAGTGTGAAGAGCCAAGTATATGATGAAATAATGTTTATCCATCAGCATTTTATCCATTTATAATACTTCTCTCCCAGAACATCTCCATGACTAAATTTTGATGGAGAATTCCTTTGCTGCAGTATAGTTTTTGAATTTCACAGTTGTAAAATTTCAGTTTCCAGAACTTATTTGTGGGGGTTTATTTTCACGAATCACAATTTCTGTAAGTCGATTTTGGAACACCTCACAAGTAGTTCCAAGTACTCATTAGGTTACAGTAAGTTTAATAAAGATTATAACATTTAATAAGATATGAATTGCTCAATAACGAAAATATATAGCCATCCGTGTAAAGAAAGAAAGACAAATAAAGAGGCTGTATATGTCACTCACTTGTCGTTTAGACATAGTCTGTCATACTGTGTTAGGCTACATTAATTTTACAAATATCATAATATAATGTTAATTGATAATGAAATTAAAAATCACAACATATTCAAGTTTGAATATCTTGTAAGATGGTCAGGATTCAGGAATCTGCTAAATGAGTTTCGCTTAATATTGCCATGCCGAAATCTGGTTTTACACACCCACTGAAACAAAACTTCCGCTAAAACATGGATGCCAAACATCGTCGGGGAAATATTAAATATGCGCATAAATGCCATTTCAGCCACAGGGTAACGGTACAGGTACCTAACTACAAGTTAAGAGTAGGTGAGGTTTCACTGTAAATAGCATTATGTCTGGTGGATTGTTGTCGTCATCTATATATATAAGCCTTGTGAACTTAGTTTGTTACAATCTGAGGTAGAGTTGGTGATTGAGAACCTATTACAATTTACATTAAACCTATATCCGGCACCATGCTGTTGGGAAAGTAGGCCATGGTCTTGATATTCACTGACACACGATGACATTCTGTTGTTAAAATCGGCAAGGATTTCTCAAATAATGTGTCAAGGTGACCGTAAATATTAATGAAATGCATGATTGAAGACATAATAGAGCTCTATGCCAAAAAGAAAAGGTGAGTGGGGACCATTGTAGACTTGAGTCAAATTTAAATAGCCATTAGCTAGCACCTACTGCACATGTTTTATTAGACTGCACAAAGAAATTAAAGACCAATCTATTGTTTGCAACTATAATCTGAGTTGTTGTGCTGGATGTGAAAAATCTTACCTGGATAGACGTGCTGTGCAATGATGACCGTGGGTGGTGTTATTAGTTGAAGCTATTGTCTAGATTCCTTACAGGGTGTATTTACCTGGGTTTTGATCTTTTGTTCAAACCAGATCAAATTGTTTTGTGGATTTATGGTGTTTTTTTTCAAATTTTAATACCAACGGTAGTTAATTTTATCTATGGATTTTTTTCAACACTACATGTATGTTTATACCTAGTAGCCTCAAAACAACTGGCATCACAGACATGTGAAACTTTGATGTTCTGGCCACAATCTAAAAAAAATGATGCATTTGCGAAATAAGCAATATTAAAACCCTCCTGAATTTTAAAAACTTTAACAGTTATTAAATGAAATAATTCTATGTTGAATAAATCGAGATTGTGTCCCTTTTGGACAAAGGAACAGGACAAGATAGGGTAGACAAATAGTTTGATACTTTTTAACTAAAACTAGATTTGAAGTTAAGAACCACTGCAGTTCAGTACAAGTAATATAATAGTCCTTGTCATGACATCCACTACAATATCCCAGACCTGTCTGTCAACTGCCTTTGTTTCCTTACACCTTACTTGACTTTACCTCACTTTTAGCCTCAGTGTTGAATGTCTATGGTTGAGTACCCACTGCTAGACATAAAGCTTTAAGTTACATTTACAAGTATACTATTAAAAGCTTTAAGATACTTTTACAGTAAACTATTAAAAGCTTTAAGATACTTTTACAAGTAAACTATTAAAAGCTTTAAGGTACTTAAGTTACATTTACAAGTATACTATTAAAAGCTTTAATTTACAAGTATACTATTAAAAGCTTTAAGTTACATTTACAAGACTACTATTTATGCTTTAAGTTACATTTATAAGTATACTATTAAAAGCTTTAAATTACATTTACAAGTATACTATTAAAAGCTTTAAGTTACATTTACAAGTATACTATTAGAATATTTAAGATACATTTACAAGTATACTATTAAAAGCTTTAAGATACTTTTACAAGACTACTATTTATGCTTTAAGTTACATTTATAAGTATACTATTAAAAGCTTTAAGTTACATTTACAAGTATACTATTAAAAGCTTCAAGTTACATTTACAAGTATAGTATTAAAATATTTAAGATACATTTACAAGTATACTATTAAAAGCTTTAAGATACTTTTACAGTAAACTATTAAAAGCTTTAAGATACTTTTACAAGTAAACAATTAAAAGCTTTAAGGTACTTAAGTTACATTTACAAGTATACTATTAAAAGCTTTAATTTACAAGTATACTATTAAAAGCTTTAAGTTACATTTACAGGTATACTATTAAAAGCTTTAAGTTACATTTACAAGACTACTATTTATGCTTTAAGTTACATTTATAAGTATTCTATTAAAAGCTTTAAGTTACATTTATAAGTATACTATTAAAAGCTTTAAGATACATTTACAAGTATACTATTAAAATATTTAAGATACATTTACAAGTATACTATTAAAAGCTTTAAGTTACATTTACAAGTATACTATTAAAAGCTTTAAGTTACATTTACAGGTATACTATTAAAAGCTTCAAGTTACATTTACAAGTATACTATTAACAGAGACCATCTGGACACAAAGAACAGTTTATTTTTTTAATTTTAGATACACTAAATACATACATACAGGTAGCATGCCTAAATGTTAAACCACAGGTATTTAGGTATTTTATATTTAGGTTTAAGTAGAGTTACCTCTCTTTGTACAATTATGTTGGTGTAGCCAACATGCTTTTTTCCACACATAGGAGGATATCGGGTTCTTTTCTTTAGGACAATATGACGAGTGTATATGGTTCCTTACCTACCCAAGATTTTTTTGGCCTTAATGCCATCTATTCAAGTTTTTATTGAGGTTCTGAAAGTTGAAAAATATTCCAGAAAATATATTTTCTGATTTATGATAAAATTGATGTACCAGGTACACAGTAATTTCAACCCTGTTAGCTTCTCTACTCCTGTAGTGGTTTAGGTCAACTCTGATCAATATAGCTAACACATCAGTGCCAGAATATGGTTAAAAGAAAGAAAGTTATTTGTTTAAAAAGAATAACAACTGTCCTACATTGTACCTATTGACTGTACTCAATTTTCAACTTGTAACATTAAACACACAATGTCATAATATTTTTTCTGCATAAGAAGTGCTTCGTGAGCATGTGACATGGGACAGGGTATTTCATGTTTCCATTTAACTTTAGTAGATCAGAACAGCTGAAGGGATTTTAAATGTGGTATGAACATAGCTGTAAACCCTCCCTCATTAGGAGGGAGACTCTCTCATTTTGACCAAATATTTACCAATATCCCCCGAAACTCCCTCATTCAAGTCCTAACTCACACAAACTCAAACTAATTTCTGTGGTCAAATGTTCTCTTAGTTACTGCAGGGTGTGTGTAATGATCATAACAGGTGTGTCTGAATCAAATGAATGCTTTTTGGAGTTATTTTGATACATACAATGGGAAAGATAAATTGAGCAAAGCAGTTTAAGTCACGCTTCACACACTTTCTCCCTCATTGGAAATGTGGAATGAGGGAGATCTCCCTCATTGGAGGTTTCAGAGGTTGACACCTATGTATGAAATATTTCTGGCCAACAGAATTTGATTGTGTATATTTTATGGTCAGTGAGAAACAGCCTACATTAAAACTAACAAAAACAAAACAAAAATTAATTAATTAATAAAAGAAGAAAAATAAACATATTTGTACACCAAACTAACTATAAACAATGCTGTCTCATGCTCCATTTAAATGGCTTAACTGGCATTAGCAATCACTTTGAGAATATAGAAAATAACGAAAACTGATAAGAATGTAATAATTTGGATACGAAAATTGCTGACTGAATATATTTTCACCTCCTTCTTTTTCAGGGATATGTAGTGTGCCCATCAGACAAAAGGTTTTTACTGCTGTTTACCTTTCTGAAAAAAAACCGAAAGAAGAAAATCATGGTGTTTTTTAGCTCCTGTATGTCCGTCAAATTTCATCACGAACTTCTCAACTATATAGACCTACCTGTGATGTGTATTCATGTAAGTATGATGACCTTAGTTAATTGTCAGAAGAACTTTTCCATGTTTGTACAGGTACTTCACATGAGTACACAGGGCTGTATAAACCCTTTGTATATATGCAGCATATTTCACATCACATCAGATCACATGGATACCCCAGTTAAGTCAAGAAACACCAAAATGTGAGACCAACACTGCTGAAACTACATTATATACCCATTCCTGACTTCTTAATGTTTGTTTTAACATTAAATGGTGCTTGATTGATATCTTGTATTAAAACATACAATATTATATAATGTCATATTATCCAAATCCCAAGATAGCCATGCACTGTCTGTCACTTCTGGTTGGCTGAGATTTAAATGCTGTTACTTCTGTTGGTAGAGTTTTGTTCATATTTGTTGGTAATGGTGCTTCGTTGTTAGTCTACATGGCAAAAAGAACATCTGAATCCCATTATTCATGGTGCCCTATTGCTTCAGACTGTCTTGAGATCACTTCTGTTCTGGTAGTCTGATTAAGTTCATACTTGGTGAGGAATGGTGCTTGTCAGATACATACATGTCTGATGCCTTTTATTACCCATATTTTAAAACGGTCACTGTGACTTAATTCTGCCTTCAGATTTTGTGTGTGTTTGCGGATTAAGGTGTGGATTTTAGATATATATATATATAATCAGGTATTCAGTGAGGCCCTTGCTGACCTGTCGGTATTTTAGTTTTTTTGACATTTAAAATAAATGAGATCAGCAAAAAAAAACCAAGCAATCTATGCAGGCCATGTTGATTTCATAAGGTGATTGAGTTGGTCTTCAATACAAATTCAAAAAACTGCAAAGCAGTTCATGCTGAATTTGTCTCAAGACCAACTCTGTTCAATACCCCTTTAAGATCAACCAAAGTAATGTTCCCAACCCATTAGTACATACCCAGAGCCTGTGTTTACAAGTTAGAAATAAAAACTTTCTTCATTCAATAATTTTACTATACAAAAATCAGTAAAGCTAGAGTCCTATCACTTTTTAATTTGTCATACCTGAATATTTTGATAAATACACCAAAATATTCTGCGTTATGGCAGTGTAGTACTGATGTGTAAAAATTACTCTCAAAGTCCATAGGCACAGGCAATATTAGTCTGGTCAATTACATGGGCAAATAGAACAGCCAACACTTGGTTTAAGTTTCATTGAATCAGACTTCGATAGAAATTGAAATATAAAACAAATAACAGAGATTTGCTCTCATTGAAGATAACGGAGATTTTTATTATGAAAGATAAGGAAATTAGCTTTGTGATATCGGGCTTATTTGACAATACATTACCATTAAGTATTATTTATTTATTTATTTATTGGAAATAAGATTACTGGTACATACCTCTAATCTTTCTTGTTTACTATATAGCAAGCCTATGCTCCTAGACTCCAGAACTTCATTAACATTTTTTTTTCATCGAGATATATAGGTTCCTTGTGATTTTGCCGTTTGGCGTGTAAATGTTATAAATATAGATCTTAACCAATTTGTATTGCTCTTGTTGGCTTAATTTGTGTTGCACGTTAAGATTTCAATGTTTCACTGTTGTCCCATAACAACTATTAGAAGTGTGAGGCTGATGGATTCAGTGGGAGATATGCAGGCCTCGAAACGAGCCGAAACACTCTGTGGATGAACAAATGTGTTGTTTGATGGTGTTACAATTAGTCAGGTTGTGCTTTTTTGGAAACTGAAGCTATTTACATTACAGAGCTAGTGTGTCGTTACAGGGTTGGTATAGATGTGAAACCCAGCCTCACCTTTTTGTTGGCTCCATCATCACTGGTCTACAACACCTTTCTACCATTTTCAGCTTCCCTTGGTTTAAGTAAAATGGCCAATGTGTGTAGAACATAACTTGGTAATCTGAGTCTTTCAGTTATAGCTTCTGTAGTTTGAATCTTTTGGTTGGAGGCTTTGGAAGTTTAAATGATATGGTTAGAAGCTGCAGTAACCTGATGTTGCTATGGTTGGAAAGGGAAGTAGTATATACTTGGCAACTCTCCCGATTTCGGAGGGAAACTCCCAATTTTGGACCCTAAAATTGAGCATTTTCAACCAGTGAATTTGCTAAACTATTCCTATATTTTAACATCTAATGATTTCATCTGAAAGAACAGCTCAAAAGATGCCATTGAAAAGTGTTGTTTTTCCCCTAGAGTGTGCATACACACATTTTATTAACACTTTTAATTCTGAGCATGTGTAATCTTTCCCATGGAAATTAAAAAAAGTATGATAAGCACTGCAGTTTTCAAACAGTGTAAATCTTTTCTTTTTTAATTGCAGTAGTTTGAATCTTACAGTTACTGCTGCAGTAGTTTTGACTCTTACAAATGGGGCCCTGGCTCCAAGAGATTAAATCTTAGTTTTGGACACCAAGATTTTCGTAATCTAACATTTTGGGTCTGCAGTTGAATAAACTAGAACTTTTCATTCGAGGGAGCTAGAGTAATGGAGTAGTTTCTATATAACGGTTCAAACTTGCATTAAGTGGTGCTGCAGCTTCAGTCCCATGGTGTGGGTATGCTTTAATTTCAATGATTTGGTATGGGGATGTTGTAGTTAAAATCTACCTATTGAACTTTTATCTTTCTGGTATTTTAATATCAAGATGGCAAATTACCAGCATCACACTGGAACCTAAATGTTTTAAATTGGTTTTCAATCATATTGACATTCACTGAAAATGTGAGACAAGTTCAATACCTAGAGAACTGCTTACCCATCTAGTATATATTTATATCATATACAATACAGATCAGACATATAATTGTTTTACTGAAAAAAGTTGTTAACAAAAATTATATCAGAGGGAGGGAAGTGACCACGTGATTACAATTTAAATAAGATTTGGTAAATATGGTATTGATTCCACTTCAAATTAACAGGTAATTGGTGAATATTGTGCTTTATAATTGCTGACAGCTAGAACAGAGTATAGTTTGATCATTGGAACTCCAGTGTGTAGATCTAGAGTACCATATGCATGTCAATAAATGTAGTTTGATCACAGTGAGACCTTCAGCAATGCTTTTAATAGTACCATACTTTATTAAATCAGAGTTCCAGGGCCAGGTAAAATGACATTTTGGGAGCATTTATTTGGATGCATCTTTCCTCAAACAAAATACCTGATGTTTTTTACTATTTTCCCACTATGTGGCAGAGACATTGAGGTATCGTAATCCCACTCCAAGGTGGAGTTGACAAGGTGGTACATTACTCTGAAAGCATTCATTGGTCAGTCTATTTATAGATAATGTTCTATGGGAGCTTGGTTTTCTCTCTAATAACACTTAATAATACAGTGCAGTGTTGGTGTCAGAATTTGCTGGAACTAACTGGGTAACTTCCAGAAATTATAAAATCTGGAACGGAACAAAATGTAGAACTTTACAATAAGAATTAAGTTACACTTTTTCAATCCCTGCCGGTTCATTTATTAGAGCAGGCATCCATATTATGTCAAATTTGGTTCATAGTAGTGTTTCCAACAACTTAATGAAATTATATAATTACCATAAATAATTTTAGGAATTATCATAGTAATGTCTTAACTCGGATCCCATGCCAGGTATCACTGTTCCGGGTGACATACGTAATTCTGCGGTAAAGGAGGCCTCTTAATTGTAAGTGGTAGTGCTGAGATTTACCTCACCGTCTGTACACTTCCTTAATTGATTTTAGATAGGGTTCTTAAAACCAGTAATATAAATAGTACGCAAGCATTTAATTAGATAGATGTTTGTTGCAGTGTTGTGCGAAGCTGCTGTAACTGTAATTGTGTTACTTTGTTAACGGAGGCAAGTTGTAACACTAATTACTTGTGTTCCGTTTGCTGATGTATTTACCTAAGGGCCAACAGCTCTTCACAAGTTACTGTTGTGCTCATATGATGGATGGCTTTAGGGTAAAGCAAACAGAATTTAATTTTTGGAATACCGGTACTTTTTGTTCCTGGATGTGATTACAACAGTAGAATCATCTCTCTTACTGCAGATGTAGAACCGTTTTGCTGTCAGTGTACAGCAACACTCCTACATATTCCCCAAGGAATATATAGTTTGTCATTTTCTTTATCAAAAGCAACACTTACAAAAATTGTAAACTATTTTCTAAATTTATGAACAACTATCATGAAATATAAAAAAAAAGCTGCTAATGAAATCATTAAGGAGGGGCAGTTTTCATTTTTCTGTTTGCCACCATTAAGACAGGGTCTTGAAGTTAATGTCCTGGAGCTGTGCCATTTGATATCACACAAACAGTTGTACTTCAAAGTGTAGTGCTGTTAAAATTAGGATGTTTCGGGCTGAAAATAGCACAGTAATATACAAACATAGTTAGCTATTAGTTGTCGAGGGGTATATTTCATGTGCCTACGTTTCTTGTGAAATTCATATGAAGGGGAAAGCTAATGACGTTGTTGATACTTAACAAAGAGCTTCAAGTGTGGAACGGTTTTTAGTAAGCTGTCCAGGAAGAAAATATCAATGGAAGTCTCTGTTAGGTGTTTTTTTAAATCACAACATTGTGTGCAAGTAGTCCCACAGATTTCAGTTGAATCTGTGATGAAAATCATGTCTTAAAATGAGAACACTGTCATAAATATTATGATAGTCAGGGTCTATTTTTAGCCCACCATCATCTGATGGTGGGCTATTCAAATCACCCTACGTCCGTGGTCGTTCGTCCGTCCGTAAACAGTTCTTGTTATCGCTATTTCTCAAGAAGTACCAGAGGGATCTTTCTCAAATTTTATATGTAGGTTCCCCTTGGTCCTAAGCTGTGCAGGGCAACTTTTGAGACTGATCGGATAAACAACATGGCCG
>NW_018408879.1:158119-159753 GCF_002113885.1 Mizuhopecten yessoensis
AAAGGGAACATTTACCAATATTTTCAAATTCTTATCCATTGATGACATGACAAGTATTGTATTTCACTTAGTTTACATGCTGATTTCCACATCACATCTTAACAATAAAATAAAGCTACCAGTACCTATGATATAACTCAGGTGACTGCTAAGGCCCTTGGGCCTCTTGTTCTTGTAACCTTTAAATGTTTTGAGAACTTTATATCAAGGATGTACTGTAAGGATTCTAAGTATGGCACTTAACTATCCCAACAAAGTTGCCAATGGATACTTATACAGAAACAGGGTCCTATCATTATGATTACAGTAGAAGGAATTAAAGTGTTATCTTTTATTTTTGTATGATATGCTACGTCTTAATTTTGGTGTCTATTGGTGTAAGTGTCTTTTTGTTAAAAAATAAATATACTTTGAAAGTGCTATTATTGAAATCCTGCAGTTCTTTTACCATCAGGATCATTATAATAAGAATCAATCCATCCTTTTTACCAATTTGTTGTGGGTGTATAATTCTCTACTATATGATGCTGTGCTGTGGTTATATACATTTATTTAGTTACATTAACTGTCATGATTGTTCACTGAAAGATTTTCTGTAAATTATGAAAAAGAGGTACTTGTCATATGATACAGGTATACAGGTAACTTCCATAGTAGCATTCATTTTTGTGCATTTCACTGCCAGTTGTGAACTAAAACTTCTGTGGATTCAATATAATAGCAAAATTTTCTAGTAATATGTATCACTACATGTTTATTGTTATGTTTTTATATAAACATGAAAGTAACAAAATGATCAAGCCCTCCAACCATGGGTCATGGCATTGGGCAGTCGCCAGGTACTGGCCATATAGGTCGGTTGTTTTTCTCTGGGAACTCTTGCTTTCCTCCACCACCAAAACCTGGCACGTCCTTAAATGACCTTAGCTGTTAATAGGACATAAAACACAAACCAACAACAAAATGATCAAAAGAAATATACAGATACATGTATATGGAGATATATGAAGTGAAAATCTAAAGAAAATGTATATATTGTATTTTTTGTTTGTTTTTCTTTTGTTTACTGGTAAATACCAGCAAAATGTTCAGCTGACAAAGGCCTGCAATCAATGACTATCAAGTGTATTTATGAGATAGTGAGTATCCTTTGTTTATAGAGACAATACCCTTTATAATGCATAGTTATGAGACATTGAATATCGTTGGTGTATTTATGAGACAATAAATACTTTGATGATCGAGACACAGAAAATATCATGTGTATTTCTGAACCAATAAATATCGCTGGTGTATTTATGAGACAATAAATACCTATTGGCATTAAATATAAAAAAAATATTGTTAAGAATGAAATGTACAAAATTTACTTGAAAAATGTGCTACATAGTATTACTGGTTAAACAATCTACTGTTGTACTTTTTATGAGAGATGACTATTTTATTATACATATATACCTGAAGTGGAGTGTATTATGTTACCAGGCTGTCCAATTGTCCATCAGTCTGTCACATAGGGGTGGTGTATTAAATGATACAACATTAAGTGGGTGTGAGCAGAGTCCTATGAACATGATTTAACAGAGGGGTGGTGTATTAAATGATACAACATTAAGTGGGTGTGAGCAGAGTCC
>NW_018408879.1:161677-170523 GCF_002113885.1 Mizuhopecten yessoensis
GAGCAGAGTCCAATGAACATGATTTAACATAGGGGTGGTGTATTAAATGATACAACATTAAGTGGGTGTGAGCAGAGTCCTATGAACATGTACATGATTTAACATAGGGGTGGTGTATTAAATGATACAACATTAAGTGGTTGGGAGCAGAGTCCAATGAACATGATTTAACATAGGGGTGGTGTATTACATGATACAACATTAAGTGGGTGTGAGCAGAGTCCTATGAACATGTACATGATTTAACATAGGGGTGCTGCATTAAATGATACAACATAAGTTTTCTTGAATTACAGTACAAAATTAATGTATTTCATCTTGTAACATTTCAATATTTTTCTAGAACCAGGCATTAGAAGTGTTCTAAGTCTGACACTCTGTCCTTCAGCAAAAAGGAAACTCTAGAAATTCTATGAAGATCTAATAGGAACTGCCATTGTTAAATGTTAAAATGTCATCATTTAAAACCCTGTCGTAAAATCAATGCAGCAATCTTGTTGTCACCAGTGACGTGTATTCCACTGTCCAAGTTACATCCATTTCACCTAGAGGGTACACATACTGTAATGCTCTGTTATATAGGGTGCTCTTTTTGTTAATAAAAGACTAGTATTTCTATTGTTATTGAAAGACTGCAATTCTTTTTTTCTTTTTAAGAGAGATTACTTTTATAATTTTTAATGAAGAGATCTCTATTTTTATTTTAATGAAAAATTATGATATATAATTTTACTGTTAAAGAGAGACTAGTACTGTAATCTTAGTTTGAATCGGACTTGTATTGAAATTGTTTATGGTCCCAGAAGATTCAGTACAACAGGATGTTATACCTGTTTGATTCAGCTATGTGTATGATGACATAAGGCTATAGTATATATCATACACATATCTGTATGCCCAAGGTCAAGGCTATATCAAACTGCTTAGATGCAGTGTATCACACATCATGTTACCCTGCAGGTCAAAAGGTCACTGAAGATATACTGTGTCAGTGGTCCATGTACCTTCTTTTGAGCAATGCTATTAGTTACTTGTACATGTAATAATTACTCAAATCCAAAGTGAGAGGTTTATATTATATTAAGAATATTCATTGTAAACATCTCTAAGAAAAACACAGCAGTTACATGTACTGTGAACCACTTCCTGGTTTAACTATCAACTCTTGACATGATATTGAAGGGATATAACGTTTGTATGCATGTTCATTCGAACGAATGTATCTTCACATTTTGTCATCACTATAGTTGCTTTAGGTGCTTTAGCTGTGTCTTTTTCTTAAATGATTTTAATATATCAGACAAGTGTTAGAATACTTCAAACTTAAGTTTCATGTTTCAATTGGTACCAAGGTCAAGGTCATTGGTACTATTTATAGATGTGCATGGATTTTGTTCAAAACTATGTTAGTTAAGTATGTGAAAACCTCAAACAACTTTGTGTTTCAGGTTGCCAAGCTCAAGGTCATGCTCACTGTTACTATTTATAGGCAGTTTTTGTCTTGCTTAAGGAGGATTACAATCAAATTTCATATATTGATCAAAATACCCCAAACAAGTTGATCCAGGGTTCCAAGGTCAAGGTCATTCTTACTATAATACTATCAATAGATATAATTTGTCATCACTCTTAGTGAATCCTTCCCTGCATCTTAAACCAACTGTGAGGGATTTGCATCCATTTCGATGCCTTGTTATTTTAGCTGAGGTTTTGTTGTTAGCTTGTGATAAGGAAATTTAAGTACTCTATTATATACAGGGTACTTATCTGATATCTGCCAAACCCATATATAAGCTTAGGTAAACCCAGGTTTACACACTTAAGTGAAAGACATTGAAGTGGATTTTTTACCCACTAATCTGCAGGTCACTTGATTAGAAGTCAAAACATTGCTATCTTATTTATTCCATGTAACATGATGTTGACAGTGTGGGTCCCTGCAGTTCTGTTGAATCTCAATGGTGTACAGTGTTAGACCAGAACAGGTTAGCTAGGGAAACGCCCTTGGGGGTGGGTGGACCTATAACTGACACAGATAAATACTCACTTGAGTTTGTTTTGACTGGTATGTGGTGTAATGTGAAGGAATCTTGATACAAATTGTGCATATGTGATAAGAAAAAGTTAAATTGATTGAATATTGTGGTTTTTTTTACCTGTGAGTTCCTTAAATGACATGTCTGTCTTTTTTCGATTTACGTGATTTTTGAGGATTCTTTGAGATATCTGCCATATTTTATATTTCATATATGTGAGTTAAAATCAACTGTCATATTGTGTTCCTTTGCATTTTAACACAGCTACATAGCATTACTTTGCCATGGCCTTAGTGTGGTGTACCTATATTGTTAGCTAAAGATAGTGTGTTGTATATATATTTTTAGCTAAAGATAGTGTGTTGTATATATATTGGTAGCTAAAGTTGTAAACACAGCACTATATAGTATTAACTTGGCCTGGTCTGAATATAATATAGCTATATTGTTAGCTGTAGATGTATAAACAAAGCTATATATACACTGTATAGTGTTTACTTGGCCTGACTAGGATGTGGTACAGTATCTATGTAATGTTAACTATATGGGGTATTAAACGAAGCTATGCTGTATTAGCTTGGCCTGGCCTCAGTGTCCTAATGTACATTAGCAGTACCATTCAGTAGAGTGTAATGTTCTGAAGGGCATGATCTTCATTAGGTAGGTATAAGGGGTCATGTACCTTAGTAAGCTTGGTCCTCAATCAGCTTCTGGTGTATCTTCATTATCTGTAGGTGAGATGCTGTCATGTCACAATAACAGATTCTCTGATCTTTTACTTATTAATTAGAGCGATATACAACTGTAACTGCCACCACTACAGGCATTTACCAGATGTGTCCTCAGGTTATCAGAAAAAAAAATGCCCAGAACTGGTATGTTTGGAAATTGGATTTGTTTTCTTTTTGCATAAATACAGGAAAAAACTGTTCAGGGATTATAAATACAGGAAAAAAATGTTCAGGGATGTCTTTCCAATTTATTATTTTTTCTGACTGTCTCTAGAGTCACGCAGTATCAAAAACATGTAAATGTACGTAGGAGGCATGCAGTGCTGTAGTTCGATCTACTCTACTGTTCAAACATCATGATGTCTGGACATAAAAACTCTCCCTGATTTAATGGTCATGGAGGAAAATCATAGATATTAGCTGTCAGGGTTGATCTGATACAATAAATGCAGGTTAATCTGTTGGAAAGGTTGTCGGAACCATTTCTGTCTGACACACTCGTTACTTCAATAAATATAGCCATTATAAGAAATATAATTTGCACTTTTCACAGAAATCTTCATATATATAAAACCTATTTGTCATTAGTATGAAGGAAACTATTAGTCTTTAATTTTTATTTGAAATAAAACACATCTATGATAACAGTAAGATACATCTCTCAATTGTTAATATCTGTGTAAATTCTCCCCCTCATCCAAAGTCATGAGAAGTACAGAAATATAATGGGCAGAAAATCCACATTTGAAACTAAGCATGTTATAGTTATTGATCAAATTTTTAAACAAATAAATAAAAATAAAATTGTGATTGACGTGATTATATCACTGACCTATTGATATGTTACAGGGTAAACAGAAACAACAGAAGCGGACACAGACCTTCTTCCAGTTCTGTAACGCCACGGAGGCCATCTTGTTATGTACTGATGTGGCTGCCCGAGGACTAGACATTCCTCGTGTGGACTGGATTGTCCAGTTTGATCCTCCAGATGATCCAAAGGTAAGTCTTTCTAAAGTATCACCCGTGTTCCTGGGCAGGTAATACATGGGCATGGGGCTGTAGTCAGGATATTTTACTAAGGCTTGTATTGAGTGGACAGGTTTTTAATTTCAACAACCACAACTCTTTTCAAAATCCATTTTGAAATGAAACACAAAATAATGAAATTATGCTACCATCAAGTAACCTTCATGATAATCCAAGGAGCGAGGATAACTCATCTGATCTGTTACTTCTGTAAGAATGTATTTGTGCGATGTTGACATGTTTTACTCAATGGAAGTTTATTGAACCCTTGCTGATATAATTTTGCTTTAAAGGTGACTCTCTGAGTCAAAAGATATGTCAATACATTCTGATTGAGTTTAAACAGATTAGCTGTTACTTTGCTCACTGGATTACTACAATGTACTAGTGAGCAATGCGTACCTAATGGATCTACAGCAGATCTTACCCAGATTTCTAGTTATAAACTTCGATGTTTCAATAAATTAACCTTGAAGTGATCCTCATTCAAGGTTACAGGGATCAAGTAAAGCTTTTCTATAGCTGTATAAGGTGAAGGGTTATAGCATGTCCATCTGTCACCAACATTCATTGAAATAACTGACTTACTGTTGTTACCTTTCCAGCAGTTTTAACAAGTTGTTAAATTGACCCTACCATGTTGTTGATAAGTTGTAAGAAGTTGTGGAACCTCACCCTGACATACTGTTGACATGTTTCTAATGTTGCTAGTGGTTCATTGAGTTACTTATCTAACCCTGGCCTACTTAACAATTGACACCTTGATGAAAGAACATTGCTGAGAATTTGTGACTGGCATTGTTACATCAATAATTAATGAAGAGCAGAAAGGATACCAGATAAGGTATTGTCGGGGTTACGAGAATCGTGCCAGGACCTGGTATGTTTGTAGGGAGGAGTGTAATGATTTGGGAGGGGATGAATTGTGAAGTCTATGAACTCTCTGCCAAGGAACAAATCAGAACATTGACAACATTAACACCTAGAGACTTTATTCTGATTGAAGGGAAAACAAAGCCTGGTGTGGCCAAGATGTGTTGGCTCAGGAAAGCCAAGGTCATGATAGATAGCCCTAGGTCTGAAAAGGAAAACTGAATGGGAGACTTTACATGAAAAATGGAGACATTTCAGTAACAGAAAATACTAGAATTTGATCCTGTTTTGATATGAAAGACAGTGGTGGATGTGTGATAATAGTTTTGAAAATGAGATAAAAATAACAGATGTTGCTACTGACATGATAAGGCACTAACATGAAAATTGTCCTTGAAAACAAGAAAGACTAGATGTTAAAAAAATGATTTATATTCTGCTTTCTGAACACTTCACTCAACAGATGACCTAAGAAAACACAACATAAAGAAGATAAGGATGGAACTGGTTTAAAAATCAAAGCACAATCAGTGCCTTCCAGTGTTATATTTCATTCAAGGAACACTGACAAAGTGAGATTCCACCATAAACAGTACAGTTCTTTAGATATTGTTCAGAGATAAAAAATGCAATACAGCATTATCGTTAATGATAACTTGTTTCATGTACACATCAGCAATTAGTGGTATGTTCCTCCAATTATACTAATGAGCGACAGAATAATGGAGATCTTTAACAGGAAATGGAAATGAAGCAAACCTTGATTTCCACTTAACATGTAAAAGGTATTTCCTGTGTATGAGTGTAAGGTGCCAGTCTACCAAAATACGTTGATGTAACAATGCCGCAATCAAAGTGAACTTTCCTTTGAGATGCAGTCATGACCGGTTCTGTCCGTGCTGTGATTAATTACATCTTTGATGCTTAGTTTATAGCTTTGGCTGTCTTAAGTTAAGTATTATTGGTGTTGTGGGACTGTAATGGGATTGTTCTGAGTTGACTCCCCTTGCTTTTTTAGTCGGCAATAGATCACAGCACCACGTTCTCCAGTGAGAGGTGTAACATATATGATAAAGAAATTACAGAAGATCTTTTATCCCCATATTCTCCAGTGCATGTTGTTTGTATGCATTTCAGACTTGATAACTTTCAGAATTTATCGTGTCTTTTACAATATTAGGTATGGCCTATATCTCTTTTGTATACATGAGCTAAATAATTCGCACAAACTCATTCATTTTATCGACATTAATTTACTCCTTGTTTCAGATATTAAATGTGCCTACCAGATCTAGCATATCAGATCAAGATAGGTCAGAAATTCCGAGTGCATGTATGGTGTAAATAGAAATGAAGTACATTGTACAGGTTTAACTGAAATAAAAGCAATCAATAATGTGACTTACTAACGAGCAACATCGCCATGTGTCTGTGGCATCCCCCGAGTGTCTGCTCATTCGTTAGGATTGGCTGCTAAAACATTTTCTCGGCTCCTAAACATTTTACTCAGAATTCAACTGGGTCCATAAAACAGGGTGTTAAACTGAGGCCTGAGTGTTGTATTCACTGTGGTACCAGAGCAAGATAGGTTGGGTTTGTAAATGACATGAGGTTCTTACAAAGAAAAAGTACATGTATTATAACTATATAATTCATCATACTATCTTGAGCTAAATGAATTAACAAATACATTATGCTCTTTATTGTTATGGCCTCAGGTTAACTTTGCGGAGCTGTGTGGCTATCAGGTTTTGAAGCAGCTACATTAAATGTATGTCCATTAGAGGTTATTTTAGATTTGTTGATGCACACTTAATGCAGCTCCTGAAGCCATTCCACCGGAGACAGAGCGGAGACAGAGCGCGGCTGCCTGGCAGCTGTCATGTACCGTTGATCTGAGGATTTGATGGACTGCATTTGATCTAATTACATAGACATTGCTGCACTACACGGCAGTTGTTAGCACCATCCACAAGTCAGTGGCCCCTCAATCAGCTCGTAACTGTTAGGAAATGAATTAATTTAATAAAATCTTTGTTTAGCGTGACACATTGTTTTATTAGATATGATATGTGTTAGTCCATTGTTGTGTGTGGTGTGAACAACAACGCTATTTGAAATCCAAACAACAGAAACAGGAAGGTGCAAGGGTACCTCTATAGCTGTTTGATTTAAAGGATGGAAATGCACTGTTATAAAAAGACCAGCATTAATAAAAATGAGCAACAATAATTCAAGAAAGAAAAACAGTGATAAAGAGAGTAGTAGCAACGATAAAGACTGGAGTAGCAATGATAAAGACAAGAGTAGCAACGATAAAGACAGTAGTAGCAACAATAAAGACAGGAGTAGCAATGATGAAGACAGGAGTAGCAACGATAAAGACAGGAGTAGCAACGATAAAGACAAAAGTAGCAACAATAAAGACAGGAGTAGCAATGATAAAGACATGAGTAGCAATGATAAAGACAGGAGTAGCAACGATAAAGACAAAAGTAGCAACAATAAAGACAGGAGTAGTAATGATAAAGACATGAGTAGCAACGATAAAGACAGGAGGAGCAATGATAAAGACAGGAGTAGTAACAATAAAGACAGGAGTAGAAATGATAAAGACAAGAGTAGCAATGATAAAGAATAAGGAGAGCATTGATTTAAGAAAGAGTTAAAGATTTGATAAAGGAAGGAGAATTATTCATAAATGAAAAAGTCGCAGTCCATGATATAATATATATAATTGGTAGTAAATATAGTGGAAAAATATTAACAATAGACGAAGGAATATAATAGTGATACATTTGTCAAATTTTGCAAAGTGAACTATATTAGTAGCTTTTGATATTATGGCCAGAAACTATTGCTCAAATGTGGAAACAAAAAAAATGATCTGAATGTTGTTAGTTTTGTTTTTCTGAGTTTAAACTGTAAATTTCAGTCTCCAGAAACTACCATTTCGTATAAAAGAAATCATAAATTCCTGTTTAACAAGCTGACTCACTGGTGACCTGCTCAGACTGTGAGGTGGTGGAAGACTTGTTATAGCTGTATCCAACTGTGAGACCTTATGGGGCATTGATCAGGTTATAAATAATTCCCAACTTTTAAATGACATGCACAGAAATGTAAACCCACTGCATAGGCATAAAGCTCAGATGCAAGTCAAACAAGTATAAAGAAAACCTATTTTAGCCTCTGAAATTTTAAAATAGAGGTAAGGATATGAGCATTTAAATATGAAAATGAATTCAAAATGAAATGGTCAGTTTTAGAAATGTTCTACTGTTACTTAATTATTAGAAATCTGAGGAGAAATTTAATCTCAAGGCAGTACCAGGGATTTTTTCATTTTCAGCACCTCCTACAAATCTCAGCAGAATATACAACCATGCATCTTGTTAAGAAATAACTGAGGGTTTAAAGTAATAACTACCATGCTAGCAATACTGTAGTTTATCATTGAATATTTTATATTGTAAACAGCATGGGAATAGATTAATGGTTGTCACCCTCACTAGCTATTACATTTTGTTGAGTTACAGAGTGTATATATAATTGTTTTTATTGGATGGGGTTTCGTCAGCTACATTATGTATACTTTTTAGCAAATGTAATTGGTATTTGAAAGTTGAGAGCCAAATCAAATATTATAAACAAAAGACCTTGAGTATTAATTCAAAATTACCTCCCTTGGCTGATTTGCTCATATACATGAGATAAAATTTACATTTACAAATCCAACATTTTGTTATAAGGAAGCGTTGAGAGCTGTATTAGTGAGCTATTTTTTCAGTTAATTAAAGGACAGAGTCTTTGTTCTTAATGAAAAGGATACTGTCATAATAATTAGATAAGATAACCTGTAACCAAACCACCATTTTAATCTAAGATCTGACATGTAAGGTAGACTGGTACATGTAACCAGGAAATTAGATTAGATGTCTAAGACTGTGATGTAACTTACAGGCTACAGATGTCATTAAATGATATGATACTGTAACAGTATCAGGGCTATTACTTGATATGGTCTAGCTCTGTAACAGTATCAGGGCTATTACTTGATATGGTCTAGCTCTGTAACAGTATCAGGGCTATTACTTGATATGGTCTAGCTCTGTAACAGTATCAGGGCTATTACTTGATATGGTCTAGCTCTGTAACAGTATCAGGGCTATTACTT
>NW_018408879.1:172165-199334 GCF_002113885.1 Mizuhopecten yessoensis
GATAACCGCCATTATCCGACCGTAATTATTGGAGTTATTCCCCTTGGTTTCATTAATGCGATGCATGTGTTCCATGATGTTGTATTGCACTCATTGATCTACCAGTTATGTTGAATGATTTCTCTTTTAATATCAATTACTCACAAATACTTCATATATTTCAATCATACAAACAACTGCTCATTCAATGTGTGACGGGCGTATTATATACCGCTCGCGGTAACCTTGTTACTTGTGTCATACTTATAGTCTTGCAGTCAGACTCAGAGTCTAAGTGTTGAAGACCAGATGATCTTGAGTAAATGACAACTGTTTTACTGACATGGTCAGAGATTTGCCAGTTTGTTTTCCACAGTCGTAAGTATTGTACCTGTCAATGAGATCATAATGCATCCCAAGTTTCAATGGTTATGTCCAACGTATTTCCGAGGTACAAATGGTGATGTCCGAGGTACAAATGGTGATGTCCGAGGTATTTCCGAGGTAATGCTCTCTAAGCTGAGATCATTTCTGAGGAATCTCTTGCGGAGGTAGTGTTCTAAAAGCCGAGGTCATGTCTGAGGTAGCGTTCTAAAAGCCGAGGTCATGTTCGAGATAGTGTTCTAAAAGCCGAGGTAACGTTCTAAAAGCCGAGGTCATGTCCGAGGTAGCGTTCTAAAAGCCGAGGTCATGTCCGAGGTATCGTTCTAAAAGCCAAGTCATGTCCGAGGTAGTGTTCTAAAAGCAGAGGTTATGTCCGAGGTAGTGTTCTAAAAGGCGAGGCCATGTCCGAGGTAGTGTTCTAAAAGTCGAGGTCATGTCCAAGGTAGTGTTCTAAAAGTCGAGGTCATGTTCGAGGTAGTGTTCTAAAAGCCGAGGTAGCGTTCTAAAAGCCGAGGTCATGTCCGAGGTAGTGTTCTAAAAACCGAGGTCATGTCCGAGGTAGTGTTCTAAAAGCCGAGGTAGCGTTCTAAAAGCCGAGGTCATGTCCGAGGTAGTGTTCTAAAAGCCGAGGTCGTGTCCGAGGTAGCGTTCTAAAAGCCAAGTTCATGTCCAAGGTAGCGTTCTAAAAGCCGAGGTCATGTTCGAGATAGTGTTCTAAAAGCCGAGGTAGCGTTCTAAAAGCCGAGGTCATGTTCGAGGTAGTGTTCTAAAACCGAGGTCGTGTCCGAGGTAGCGTTCTAAAAGCCGAGGTCATGTTCGAGATAATGTTCTAAAAGCCGAGGTCGTATCCGAGGTAGTGTTCTAAAAGCTGAGGTCGTATCCGAGGTAGAGTTCTAAAAGCCGAGGTATGTCTATACTCAAATCCGAGGTATTTCTGAGGTTATTGCTCTATACAAGTCACTGATTTTTTTTTTTACAATTTTAAAACTCGGAAAAAACATGGAAACAAGGTTTCAATACTCCAAGGTAAATAATTTCCATGGTTTTTCCGAGGTGTTCCTTGGAAAATGTACAGCTGGGAAGTCTGATATCAATAATCCATCTTCATTTCAATATTTCATTTTGCATACAGAATATATTTAGCCAAACCGAGGACATTTTTTCTCCTGGACCAGGATTTATACCCCTAGAGCGATCCTAGTAACACCAAATGGTGTCTTGATGTATTTCTAACACACATTTGTAACATCAGATTTTGTTGAAATTTTACTCAGGAAATGATGTGCATCATTTAGTCATTCAATCCGTCTTAAAACCTTATTTTCTAAATTCAATAGATTTTGTATTTCTACGAATATTTTTGCATGTGAGGCTAACAGCATTGGAAAGCAGGATGTGGAAATCAAATTTTGTCATGTATTTAGAATTTGGCACAGGTATGGATCCATCCTTTGTCTCGTGCAGCTGAGTAGGAAGTTAATAACATTACAGGAAATTTCTGTTACGGAGTTTGCTAGCTTTCGTGGTTAGATTCCAAATTCACACATTTCTATAGGAGTGTTTAGACTAAGCAGTGATCTGAACTTTACAGATACCATTGACTCTGGTTGCAATATTTTTACTTTATTTTCTGTATTTTTATCTAAGTTTCTATATTATTAAATACCTTGGTTCTGTATATTTTTACCCAATTTGTTTCTATTTTCTTAATTCGCCCGAGTCAATCAGGTTTCCTTTTGCAAACACTTTCATCTGTTGACTGTTATCTGTTGTCCCTTAACAATACTATTTTCAACTTTTCCTCAGAAATCATTTGTCAGATTTTGAAGACACTAATGATTTAATCAGTTGTAATCACTAGCCTGTAGAATCTATAAGAAGAGGCTGACTTCTTATCTAGCTAACGGAGGGACAGGCCCCAATGTGTCTCACAGAGTTCAAAACCTTCAAACGAAATCTCCTTAAAAACTAACATGTTTATATTTCCTCTATTCATCATTAATGTTCAGTAGATGATAAGTCCAATTTGATTTTACATTCGACACCCCAAGGAACAAAAAGGTGGGGCTCGTTAACCTTCAAAAGACATATCTCTTTAGATAATAAAATCTGAATCTAGACTCAAAAAGAGAACTAACCCCCACCCCCAGGTTGTACTCATTTTTATATAGCATGCGTATAGGTGAGATTTTGATGACTTAAGCTAGTATGATATGTACTCTTTCATCTTCATCAGACAAAGACTAGTGAAACATGAACTCTATTTGTGGAGTATGTACAAGTTACCAACAACACCACCTTTCTGTTTGGCGGGCTGGTATTGTACAAATATTCAGCATTCACGTCTGTAAGTTATTTATAACTTTGACCATGTCCACAATTGAGACACTTGTTGATTATTGGTGGGAAATGCCATGATCCACATGACATTGATACAATGTTCTTGATTGCTATAGATCAGTCCTTTTTTCAATAACTTATTTTGAAATGTTTGCATGATCATGTAATTTCCTAAAAAATATTTTTATATTTCTTGAACATCATCATTGATTAAATCAGATCGTTATTATTTCATCTCTCCATGAGATGTCGAGGGAGTCATTTCCGTGCTGTGGTTACAAACACATCGTGTCTGAGCATTTGTGTTAGAAAGAATAACAAATTTATAGGTATCAAAATTGAATCCATAAATCATTTTCCTGATGCAAATTTTTCGATACAAAATTATCAGGGTCCAAGTCTCATGCAGTTTGAGTTCCCCAGACACTAGGCCAAATGATATTCTAGGATTCTACAGCGCTTGAGATTATTGTGTGAATTGGCACATTGTGCAGGATTTGAAAATGTTTGCCTTAGTGACTCAACATGCAAATGTTCACTTAGCCCCACACCCAACGCCATGATGTTTGTTTGGAGCATACATCACTTGGGCATGCCTGTGGTGGTTCACTAAGACGCACTCCTCCACTGCCCAGGATCTCTGGGGAGGGCACTGCCATAGGGTTAGTTTGTCTGTCATAATGATTGCAATGTATTGGCTCTCCCTTGTGCAGGAATAAGGCTCACTTTAAAAGAAGTCTGGCTCTAGAGCATGTGCAGTCAGCCCTGTTAGTATACATTGTATACATTTATTGTCTTGATATTGCACTAGTGAAAAATGACATTTCACTTAAGACCTACATGCATGAAATTTTGAATTTCTTTTGTTTATTAATTTGTAAAAAAAATCTATATTAAATTTTTGCATTAAATCAGAATTTCAACCAAGTTATGAATCAAATTCTGTATTTTAAACCATGCCTATCATCAGGAGGCTTGAATTGGTTATTTCTTGAGATAAAATTGTGAGATGAACTTGTATAAATCTATTAAGTTGCAGACTTTTTCTTGTCATGCTTAACGTTTTTTTTACCAATCAATTTATGGCTTCAAAGGGTTTAGAAGGACTTTCCAGACATTATCAATTTGATGGTATGTGGATCACATCTGGGTGGCTGTACCAATACTTAGTTCTCCACAGATTTCCTCCTGAGTGGTAATTACAGACATCTGTCCTATAACAGGTAGGATATCAGTGCTAGCTACACTTATATTACCTCATCATCTGGATTAGATGAGCTTGTTGTCTTCCATCAAGGGAGACAACTTGTAGTCAATGATAGTGTAGAGGAACTGGACTGGGTCAATTGTCAGCGACCAAGTAGCTCAATCGGTAGAGTGTCATTAGCCTTTAATTTCCAGTTATTTGAAATCATAGACGACTTTTAAAATAAATTCAAGTGATAAATATTGTCAGCTTGAAATTCTCCATCATTTCATTTGAAATGAGGAAGAATCATTTTATTCACAAGATATATGTATTGTGAAAAGATGGATAGACTTCACTTTGACTTGTTCACTGTGCCTTTCTATGATGATTCAGAAGTAACTAAGATTAATATATGTTATGTATATTTTATGGTCTTGTTAAAGAGAAAAGGTGTTTTTTGGAAGTAATGAAACAATTTGCAATGAAAAAACAGTAAAGTCTTTCTGTGGTAACTTTGTGACAAGATGTCATGCGGTCATTGAGATTGTGTCTGGATAACTTATGGCAGTTAAGAGACGCAATAAAACCTTTGTTGATATGAAATTCAGTTTTTAATGCAGTTTTCAGTTCTTGTGGTATAAATCAGGACTAGACTGGTTACAAATCTCTGTCAACTATCTGTTAAGATAAATGTGGTGCATTGACATTCTATTTGAAAAAAACAAGCCATAGAGGAAGTTGAGGAGTGGCCTAAGTGTTAGTCTCGTGACTTTACTCTACGGTTTACCTGACATATCAAATTCTGTTACCCCACTCCGTACAGTGAAGTGTTTTTTCCTGCTGATGAGCAATTTCCAGCTGTGGTGGAGATTTTAACATCCATTTTATGGTCTAGGATAGAATGTATTCTGTGTCGGCAACATGAGCATCAACTGACAGAAAACCCACCATTTCAAGTGCACTGCGCCATCATTTTTGATGCGTAAATAGGTTTTGATTCGACACAGACAAGGTAATGGTCACACTTTCCGAAGCTGCTCTGTAACATTATTACACCATTGGGAACACATGCTATATGCTGTTTGGGAATTCCACAGAAGTATTTTTCTCATTTATTCCCCAACATAGAATTTCACTGAATTTTACAGATGTTGAGAGGCATTCACTTGATTTGAAATTTATGGTGTGAAAATGTCACTTATGACAGGAGCATCAAAAATACTTAGATTTTAGATGTTAAGTGCTCCATGTTGGTATAATCTACAATACATTTATCATGCAATGTGTTTCTCTCATCTCACAGGGGGATTCAGGTTTTATGCTTCAAAGACAAAAGCAATATTCTGTCAGCTGATAACAGGTTAATGTGAGGAAATGTACATTTGTCTGAAATTTATGAGAGTTGTCTGATAGAAGTCATCAGTTTAGACAGTGATAACTCATGCATTGCTTTTCTCTGCATACCATCGATCAGGATGTGAGGCTTGGAGGCTAAACGTCTGCTTCAATTCATACTGAAAGCAATCTTTTTCATTTTACATCAACTAGGAAAAAAGAAACTGAACTGGTTAAACCACACTTAAAAAATCTAGTGAAGAGCATGCACTACAAACATCTGCTGTGCTTACTTCCCTTCTTACTGAAAGCCACTCTAATTGGAATAAATACTATTTGATTATCTTTGTAATTACTGGTTCTCTGTTTCTGTTTCTCTTGATCAGGGAGTGCACATCACACTACTGTAAAGCACTCGTTGACATTGATTGGTCGCTTTTAAATGAACATTTAGTCGTAATTGTTAAAGTTTCATGTTCGAAGGCAGTGACAAATTGATGGCTCACAAATGGGTACAATTAGTCTGCATTTCCTCATTGGTAACTTTTTGACGAGATAGAACCTACTTTTAATTACTTTATGGATGTAACATTTTAATGAGCAAAAACTTAATTGATTTTGTAGCATCGATCATAATATATCATTAAGACCTTGTACTGATAGTAAGTATACGATCGGGAAGCTCTCCTCGTGAAACTCATTGGGAGACAATTATTGTGTAAAGTCTCGCTGCACTGATTGGTAGACCAAGTCTAATTAAGTAGCGTGCTTATAATTAGAGTTATGTCAGAATAGAAAACAAATTTGAAAGACCAATTTGAAAAATAACTTTGATTTCTTCTCAAAAAATACCATATAAAGCCTTATTTTTGATTTCACTATAGCATTATCCTGCAATAAGCCCAGCGGCCAACACATTATGTCTTGCTCATTCTCATAGTAGGGGGTGGGCTTATTACTGGCCAACAAAACTGCCATATATATGTGTGGGCTTATTGAGAAATATGACCGGTAGTTGAACCATGCAATCATCAGACAAAGGTCAATGTTACAATATCACATTACTACATGTTAACATACAGTTAAGAAATCAAACAAATGTGTGCCTGTTCATTGCCTGTTAATTGAGGAAATATGTCTTGTATAGGAATAGTGTGTAAATGATATTGTGTCTCTCAGACTTGATTGAATAGTGACAAGGATTTGATGAACCTTTGAAACAGTGTCTTGTCCTGTTACTGATATCCTACCTATACAGATATATAGAGAGATATTAATTAGTTCATGAATCTGACAAAGCACCTTTTATTTTACAGGAATACATCCACAGGGTTGGACGGACAGCTCGTGGGGATGGGGGGATCGGCCATGCCCTTCTCATCCTGCGACCAGAAGAACTTGGCTTCCTGCGCTATCTCAAACATGCCAAGGTACCACTGAATGAGTTTGAGTTTGCCTGGAGCAAAATCTCCAACATACAGCCACAGGTAAGTTTAAAAAATCTGATAGTTTACGATTTTTGGTGTTTGGTGCTCAATTTGGTCAATTAGATGACACTGCTGGTCTTAATTATTGAACATGTTGTTTTTTCAGGTAATATTTTATTTGTTGACTATGCATGCTTACATGTTCTTGTCTGTTATTGGAAGTATGTAAATATGTATACTTTCCTCCTGAGCATTTACAGACAATTGTGTATGTTAACCACTTGGATGATTAGCTAATCCTGAACAAGTCTCATGTTATGTTTTACAGTAATGCTTTTGGAGCAGAATTGTTTCATAATAGATCAGCATTGTTTGCCCTGTAATTTTAAGATCCCTGAAAAGAAGGTTTATTTATGAAAACAATGATCTTTTTATGTGATCCCCAATTTTTCTTATGTAAAAACGTGACACAACTATACAAATATATTGAGAAAGAAGCTTCCATTGGGAAATTTGATAAAAGAGAAGATCATAAATTGACTTGTCTAGACAGATTTACTCCAGTTGAACGAAGGAGAAAAACTAAGAAAACAGAAAAACACATGTGCTGGCAAGATGAAATAAGTCCTTGTCAGAAACTCATATGAAATTGGAGTTGGATAGATGATGCTTTATTTCAACTGTGCAAAATGATGTGTCTATTTTTACCAAGTGCATCTTGCTGTTTCTACAAGCTAGTCCATTAGTGTTGGCCTTGTAATGGGCGGCACCTCTCCGTCAGAAATAACCCTATAATGAATGGCACAATTTCTGTCCTGTTCCTACAAAGCAGTCCATTAGGACCAGCCTTATAATGGATGCACCACCCTACATCCAGTATTACCCCTTGGATATAAGATCAAGCCCTATCCACTTTACTGCAAAACTAACCTGCTTCAAGATTAATGATGTTTTTAGGAAACCTGTTACGGCCAGAATCAATTACTTGGGATCATGCACATACACTTGTAGTTTGGCCAAACCTATTTATTACCCTCCAGCAAATTACTGCACTTTTTGTCCGAAAATAACTGGTGATTAAAGATCTGTTTTGTAATGCCATGCTTTAAACAGAAATACAGTCTCAGGGCAATGTACCAAACTGTTGCTAGAATGAATCATACTTACACTGTAATTACATACAGAATCATGCTACATACAGTGTATTTAGAGATTCAAGTTCTGTAAGGCACTCGTTTTCATGGATACTTTATATGTGTATTTTTTTCACAAAATATAGCAGGTTTTATTCATAAATGCATGAATTGGTAATTAAAATGATACTGTTCCAATATTAATTCATAATTATTATATTATATTCATAAATATTATTATAAAAGATTTAAATTTCAAATGATTAAGTCTACACAGGAATGACTACCAAAATCAATATCACTCTTCACATATGAAATAACACTTGATAACAATGCTGCATGCCATTTAAGAATGAGCTACCTGGCGCATCTCTACCATTTTCTGCTATTAATTGGTAAACTTTGCTTAAAAAAAGGTATTAATTGTGTAGGTAATCATTTTTTAGTGTATGTAGCAAAGGTTTACCAAAACAACCACTTATTCTTCTGTTCCTTCATCTGAATCGAAAGCCGTAGCTTTGAATAAAGTGAATAAGTGAATTGAAAGTGTATATTTATCCAGATAGACAAGGGATACCCTAACCAGTTTTAAATTAACTTATCCAGAGGCTGTAGATGCAGTCATTATCAAATTGTGTGATGTTTATGGAAAGTGCTAGGTGAAGACAAGTTTATATCACTTTCATCACTACATAGCTACATTTATTCCTATACATGTATTCTCCAGTGAATTCGAGGCAGTGGAAATGAAAAATAAATGTGAAATTGAAGTTTAATTTTATGGTTGTCCTTGACATATCAGTAAAACTTAGGACTAAATTTCATTAGTGGACATTAAAACCTTATTGATACTAAAACTCTTTTAGCTCAAGTTAAAATGTTTAAATTAGTTGAACAGATATCTTATAATTAAGAATGAGAGGGAGTCCTCAAACATAAATTTAAGTTTCCTCGTTTCTGGTAAGTCTCATACCTATAAACTACTTAAACAGTGGAAGGATTCACGAGATTTGTATCAATGAACAACACAGTATAAGGATTTAGGAGCCGTGTACAGGTAAACAACATACACAGGGTTAGGTTAGTGGAGCCTTGTACAGGTAAACAACATAAACAGGGTCAGGTTAGTGGAGCCTTGTACAGGTAAACAACATCAACAGGGTCAGGTTAGTGGAGCCTTGTACAGGTCAACAACATAAACAGGGTCAGGTTAGTGGAGCCTTGTACAGGTAAACAACATCAACAGGGTCAGGTTAGTGGAGCCTTGTACAGGTTAACAGCATAAACAGGGTCAGGTTAGTGGAGACGTGTACAGGTAAACAACATAAACAGGGTCAGGTTAGTGGAGCCTTGTACAGGTAAACAACATAAACAGGGTCAGGTTAGTGGAGCCTTGTACAGGTAAACAACATAAACAGGGTCAGGTTAGTGGAGCCTTGTACAGGTAAACAACATAAACAGGGTCAGGTTAGTGGAGCCTTGTACAGGTAAACAACATAAACAGGGTCAGGTTAGTGGAGCCTTGTACAGGTAAACAACATAAACAGGGTCAGGTTAGTGGAGCCTTGTACAGGTAAACAACATAAACAGGGTCAGGTTAGTGGAGCCTTGTACAGGTAAACAACATAAACAGGGTCAGGTTAGTGGAGCCTTGTACAGGTAAACAACATAAACAGGGTCAGGTTAGTGGAGCCTTGTACAGGTAAACAACATAAACAGGGTCAGGTTAGTGGAGCCTTGTACAGGTAAACAACATAAACAGGGTCAGGTTAGTGGAGCCTTGTACAGGTAAACAACATAAACAGGGTCAGGTTAGTGGAGCCTTGTACAGGTAAACAACATAAACAGGGTCAGGTTAGTGGAGCCTTGTACAGGTAAACAACATAAACAGGGTCAGGTTAGTGGAGCCTTGTACAGGTAAACAACATAAACAGGGTCAGGTTAGTGGAGCCTTGTACAGGTAAACAACATAAACAGGGTCAGGTTAGTGGAGCCTTGTACAGGTAAACAACATAAACAGGGTCAGGTTAGTGGAGCCTTGTACAGGTAAACAACATAAACAGGGTCAGGTTAGTGGAGCCTTGTACAGGTAAACAACATAAACAGGGTCAGGTTAGTGGAGCCTTGTACAGGTAAACAACATAAACAGGGTCAGGTTAGTGGAGCCTTGTACAGGTAAACAACATAAACAGGGTCAGGTTAGTGGAGCCTTGTACAGGTAAACAACATAAACAGGGTCAGGTTAGTGGAGCCTTGTACAGGTAAACAACATAAACAGGGTCAGGTTAGTGGAGCCTTGTACAGGTAAACAACATAAACAGGGTCAGGTTAGTGGAGCCTTGTACAGGTAAACAACATAAACAGGGTCAGGTTAGTGGAGCCTTGTACAGGTAAACAACATAAACAGGGTCAGGTTAGTGGAGCCTTGTACAGGTAAACAACATAAACAGGGTCAGGTTAGTGGAGCCTTGTACAGGTAAACAACATAAACAGGGTCAGGTTAGTGGAGCCTTGTACAGGTAAACAACATAAACAGGGTCAGGTTAGTGGAGCCTTGTACAGGTAAACAACATAAACAGGGTCAGGTTAGTGGAGCCTTGTACAGGTAAACAACATAAACAGGGTCAGGTTAGTGGAGCCTTGTACAGGTAAACAACATAAACAGGGTCAGGTTAGTGGAGCCTTGTACAGGTAAACAACATAAACAGGGTCAGGTTAGTGGAGCCTTGTACAGGTAAACAACATAAACAGGGTCAGGTTAGTGGAGCCTTGTACAGGTAAACAACATAAACAGGGTCAGGTTAGTGGAGCCTTGTACAGGTAAACAACATAAACAGGGTCAGGTTAGTGGAGCCTTGTACAGGTAAACAACATAAACAGGGTCAGGTTAGTGGAGCCTTGTACAGGTAAACAACATAAACAGGGTCAGGTTAGTGGAGCCTTGTACAGGTAAACAACATAAACAGGGTCAGGTTAGTGGAGCCTTGTACAGGTAAACAACATAAACAGGGTCAGGTTAGTGGAGCCTTGTACAGGTAAACAACATAAACAGGGTCAGGTTAGTGGAGCCTTGTACAGGTAAACAACATAAACAGGGTCAGGTTAGTGGAGCCTTGTACAGGTAAACAACATAAACAGGGTCAGGTTAGTGGAGCCTTGTACAGGTAAACAACATAAACAGGCTCAGGGTTGAGGAGCCTTATTAATTCAGTACATCTTTACAATGATTTGACATAGTCTTTACTGTTACTATTTTCAGTTGGAGAAGCTGATTGAGAAAAACTACTTCCTTAACAAGTCAGCAAAGGAGGCCTACAAAGCCTATGTGAGGGCCTTTGCCTCTCACAGTTTGAAGAACATCTACGATGTCAACGGTCTTGACTTGCTCAAGACAGCGTTATCCTTCGGCTTCAAGGTGCCACCTTTTGTGGACTTGGGTATCCTTTTTTCAAAACTTTTGTAAAACTGACTTTAATTGCCACTCACATCATTTACATAAGTTTGGTAAGACACTAACTTAAATGTATTCTTATGCTCTGCCACAAGGTGGTTCTGTGGGATATAAAGTTACCCTGGTCAACACATAGACCAGTTAAGGTAAGTTATGGAATAAGTGCTGGAGCTAGGCTCACTTCCTTCACTTGTTTGTGTGCCTTTATGAGTTAGTTTCCTCTACATCACATTTTATCTATAAACATTGAACCAAAGTCGTCTGTGAAAGCCTAAAAGATATCACTTATCTGAAATATATGTAAAATACCTTTAACATTATAAAATAATATAACCTGATGTCCAACACCAATAAGTCTATTGGTGTCTGTAGGGTTAATGTCAGCTTCCTTTGTATTTCCCTGTACTATTCATAATGTCTCTAACAATTATTATATGTATAAGTGAAGACCAACATACCCAGTACAACATTAAGCATACATGTTCTTTTCTTGGACAAGGAGTGACAGAATTTCTTCCACACCATACCTCTTTAGATTGAATGATGACAGGTTTACCACCACTGAGAGCTTTCTCCTATGATGGTGTTTTTCAAACAAAATAGATTAAGCAAACTTTATGATATGACATTTCCTTAACCCATCATTAGAAGTCTATGGCAGCAAGAGTAGAAAGGTCCAGAAGCGAGGAGGAGGAGGAGGAGGAGCAGGAGCGGGAGGCTTTGGCTACCAAAAACCACAGAAACACAACAGCAAAAAATTTGTGTACAAACAATTCAAGAAGAAATAGTGGAAATTAAAATGATTTAACTTTGATATAACTTTGGATTCTGGGGAAAGCTACAAAACACCGAGGAACTTTGGTACAGTAGAAAGATATTTGTGTTCAACTTGTGGTCTACTGTACAAGTAAATTCATTTTCTGGGGAAACATCTTGAATGTGATAAATTTCATTGGTATAATTACAGGATATGTGTAACCAAATCCTATCACCTACACACACGTCTGACAGCTGTAAAACCTGTAAAACACGTGTACAAATCACCTACACACAAGTATGACACCTGTATAACCTGTTAAACACGTGTACAAATCAACAAAACTGATGTTATATTAACATTTTTATCTGATCATGTTTTAACTCTGTCCTTTTTGGTACATATAAGAGGCAAATCTATCAGAATTTTACACACTGAAAGAGGGTTTTCAGCTTTCTTCTTGTAATTAATGCAGTAGTTTAAATGTTTCTACTACAAATAATGACCATTTTATAATTGGTGTACATATATGATTTATTTAGCCAATAAACCTGGGCTATTTATGAGAAACATTTCCAGTTATGGCCATTGCTTCAGGGTATTGTCCAGACAAACGTTCGGTAAGTGTATTAACTTTACCATACAGACACCACATAGGTATGGAATAATTGAAATATTTGATAGAATGAAAAGAAACATTCAGACATAGCAGACAATTTGTTTTATCAATACTGCTTGGTAAGTATTGATAAGACTATATGGTGAATAATGTAAAACAATGTATAGAGCTGACATTGATACAAAGTATACAATGTAACATAGTGTATAGAGCTGACATTGATACAAATTATACAATGTAAAACAATGTATAGAGCTGACATTGATACAAAGTATACAATGTAACATCATAGTATATAGAGCTGATGTTGATACAAAATATACAATGTAAAACAATGTATAGAGCTGACATTGATACAAAGTATGCAATGTAACAGTACTAGTGTATAGAGCTGACGTTGATACAAAATACACAATGTAACACAGTGTATAGAACTGACATTGATACAAAGTATACAATGTAAAACAATGTATAGAGCTGACATTGATACAAAGTATACACTGTAGCACAGTGTATAGAACTGACGTTGATACAAAGTATACAATGTAAAACAATGTATAGAGCTGACATTGATACAAAGTATACAATGTAACATAGTGTATAGAGCTGACATTGATACAAATTATACAATGTAAAACAATGTATAGAGCTGACATTGATACAAAGTATACAATGTAACATCATAGTATATAGAGCTGATGTTGATACAAAATATACAATGTAAAACAATGTATAGAGCTGACATTGATACAAAGTATGCAATGTAACAGTACTAGTGTATAGAGCTGACGTTGATACAAAATACACAATGTAACACAGTGTATAGAACTGACATTGATACAAAGTATACAATGTAAAACAATGTATAGAGCTGACATTGATACAAAGTATACACTGTAGCACAGTGTATAGAACTGACGTTGATACAAAGTATACAATGTAAAACAATGTATAGAGCTGACATTGATACAAAGTATACAATGTAACACAGTGTGTAGAGCTGACATTGATACAAATTATACAATGTAAAACAATGTATAGAGCTGACGTTGATACAAAGTATACAATGTAGCACAGTGTATAGAGCTGACGTTGATACAAAGTATACAATGTAAAACAATCTATAGAGCTGACATTGATACAAAGTATTCAATGTAGCACAGTGTATAGAGCTGACGTTGATACAAAGTATACAATGTAACACTGTGTATATAACTGACATTGATACAAAGTACACAATACCTGTTACATTAAGCTTTCCCGTAGGAACTATTGTTACAACATTGTTCATCATTATGTTATTGTATTACCCATAAAGATATTACATTGTAAACTCAGCTTCATGGAAAAATGTCTGGATTAAATCTGGTAAAGAAATATACATTTATTGGTTTAGTTGATAGTTGATGATAGCATTGGCTTTACACCAGAACTAGAGTCACGGAACAAAATCAGAAAATTAAGTGTGGCAGTAAAGACCTATTCACAACGGATATATACGATTGTTTACAGTTTTAAGTATACCAACAAATACAATAGTGTATAAATTCTATTGATGACTAAACATTATTGTATGATTTATGTTCCCATTTAAATAAAATCTATCGTGGGAAAATGTAATGTAAAATTTCAGTTGTTTTCATTTCTCTACAAAATGGTGATCTGTTCGGAAATGTGCCAATTACATATCAATTAAATGAAATCCTCTTTGTATTAAGTAATTTTGATTCTTGATTCTCTACACGACAGCCATGCCAGATGCATGTACGTACTTATGTATTTAATCGTCTATTCAAGTGAGGAGGACAAGAGCTTTCTTAGATAGCAATGCTAATAAGTACCATTGATGAAAAATGTACATCTTTGTATGATGATTGAAAGTAATAAATGAGTACATTTTATTTTATCTTGTCCAATCAGACCAATCACCTTTCATCATTCTGACAAAAGCAAACCCAATCTTTCTTTGTCTAAATTGAAGGGAATCGTGAATCTTTCATTAAAATATCAAAGGGATTTACAAGATTTGATATAGACCTTTCATCGGCCAATCTGCAGGAACTCGTTAGATCGTGAGGAGGAAGTGAGAACAAGATGTAAACCTTTGTAAACTAAATACACCAGCTACATGTATATAATTATTATACCCGACAATGCACTCGTAAACAACATACGTACTCTAAGGTACATGTGGTCAGCGGCGGGTTGTACTTTTACAGTGTGTAACTTAACACTGCTACTGATATTATTCCGTGCAATTATAAAGGCAGATACGTAGAGCTTTATTTAGTATACAACGTTTCTGATTTATTTCGTACCCTGTATCAGTCTAAAACTGGTTAGGCAGTTTAATCCTTACACAGGTCATTGTTGCGTTGAAGACAATAGGAAAACATTTATGTAACAGAGGAACAAAACACGAGCCGTTCACAAATGAAAACCATAACTCTAACCCGATAGGAAATGACCACACTAAAGCGAAAGGATAGACACCGTCGGTCCCTCAACAAAATAGAATACGAAATTATCAAAAAACTGGATGACCGGGTGACACCGTGAATAGCGTTCTCGCCTTTCACCATTCCGGCCGGAATTCGAATCCCCGATCAGACGTGTAAGGGTATTGAAACATCTGCCCGGATTTTTTCTCTCCGTTCTCTAGTTTCGTTTCACATGAAGACCCCTTGCGTGCTACCATCGGAGCCAACCTCGCGTGCTACCATCGTAGCCAAACTTGCGTGCTACCATTGGAGCCAACAAGAGCGATCAACACAAGTTGATAGAACTTGCTTCAGAAATGTTTGAAAATGAAGTTTACATTTAAAATTTTATAAAACGTTGTAGAGTTATCAGATCATAAACTTATGTCTGACCTTGGAAATATGTTCATCATGGATTGATTCCTCATACTAAGAAGAAACCGATGGCTAGACAGTGTTTGTTGAACAAGACGCGTGTGTCAAGAGAATCCTGGTATTAACAACAAGCAATGGTGAAGCAACTCAACTGCTACCCATGTAGCTCCAAAACAAATGAGGCTGGTGTGTTACTACTTCGAAAAGGAAAGTTAACGGTCCTGAAATGAAATTTGTCTCTTTTATTATGTAGTTGGTCTTAATTAGGACTACATCAATATATAGGTGAATTCAATCGCACTGATGAATATGCAAGGTTTGAGTATAGTCATTGTCCTTTTCGAAACACAAATGATATGTATATCAAACCTGTGACGCGTTGTTAAAGATTAGCGGGATGAGTATGGAAAAGTCACGTTTTAACATCACATATTATTGTGTTAGAAAATGATGGAGATGCTGGAACACACATTTGACATGTTTCTGGTTTGATTTGTTCCCGTGCACTTGTATTCACCAAAGTAAGAGAAGTTTCCTAGATCCGTAAAAAAACCTAGACTACAGGGACACCAATTACGCTCTACACTACTACTCTCACGGAGCCCTATCATCCCTCTGATATTGTCATGTAGAGGCACTTTGTCAATATTTGAATGGATCCTCAGTCCTAATAGTCCATCCTGTCTTTGGGGATATCAACATGTGCTATTTTTTGTCAACAATCGTGAGAAGCGTGATAGTCGGACATATACTCTTAGACATAGTTAATAACACATTTCAATTTTTACATGATACTGGAATTAAAAACTTTTATTTATCTGACTTAGAAACTAGTTTAGAAACGTCTTCTGTGTAATACAGAGTATGATGGTTTTCATTCGTAATGTCAACTCGTAAATGAGGAAATTAACTCATAACTGCGCGGAAAGAAAACTTTGAAGAGGTAACGATGTTTGTCAACAATTGTTCTTGAACCGTTCTAATAGAACAGGTTTTATAATAACGTCAGGAAATTGTGTACAATAAAGTTAGTGACGCAAATCAAACCATACGTTTTAGTTGTTAATTGATGCCAAACGCCTCGCGTCATGTTAGTGATCAACCAACTATCGCTTCCAACCGAAACTTTACTTACTAACACTTCATTGTATTGTTGACTATGGCCGTTTTCTCACTTCAAAGTACGTGTACTCTTTGAAATTTCAAAAAAAAAGTGCCCTCTAACGTTAGTTTCATTCAGGCATGATTCCTGATACCTTTTTTTTGTGTAATTGCATCAACTGAATCCAAATACGCTGTAAAATGAAGGAAATGATGTTGTTAAAGCCCTTCCGTTTGGCACTTGTCTCCAAGAAATAACATTGTTACGACAATTCCCATTATTCACATTTTATGGACAGCTCAAACGAAGCTTGAGAATAATTTGATTTCCTTGATAAGGAAAATGGCGGTGAAATACGCTCAAAGCAGTGTTCACATTGTTGTGCATTTGATCTACTGTCGATAAATTATTTTTTTCAATCTTGAAGAAAAACAAATCAAAAGCTCAACAAAACGTTTTGTCTATTGGACAATTGTCAAAAGAGTAAGCAAAAGTACATCGACACCAGCTATCATTGTGAAGTCACGCCAGCAGATACTTCTGAGTAATACAGTACTGTACGTCTGGGGGCTTCCCTATACTTTACTGCCGCCTGTGTATTTCAAATCACAAATAACAATGTGCACATCCCGAAGTAGGTATTTCTGTCGCGTCACAATAGCATCAATGATTGGTGCTGGGAGTACTATAGTGTAATACTGGTGTTTTGGTGTGAATGTAATTCACCATGGACAATGTAGGGTCTGTGTGTCTGGACCGGAAACCACAGCCGTCTTAAGATTGTGCTACTGCCCAATTTGGCTATTCTCTGCATTCACAATATGTGTACTTCACATATGATTTCATGTTGCGATTGACTCTGATGTGTAATCAGTTAATAGGAAATATATGTAATGGGTTATTCTATTTCCTAAACGGGGACGTTTGTATGACAGCTAACAGTCCTCACCAACAAGTAACGATGTCTTCTGAAGAGGCTCGTTTGACATGTGCATATTGTATTGAACTCAACATTATTGTTATTGACAAAGTATTCTGGAATTTGTTCCATACGAGGTATTGGTTTGATGCCCTTTAACAGACACTAACTTATATAAGTGACAGCACACAGCATCTGGTGTGACAATGAAAGCACAAAAGGACGCTGCTTATGTAACACGACTAGTAAACTGTCATTATCTTCTGTGCCAAAGTGGACAGTTATTCACGTTAATTGTTTGCGTCAATTAGATGCTATCGCTTCTGAATGTTTCTTGAAGTAACACTCTGATAATTGGTTTGTTTTAATGTGTTCGACAAACTTAAAGCACATAAACTTAATTTGCCCTTCAAATGCATTAACTTAAAAGAGAAGCCGCTCTTGTCAACAGTTGATGTTAAACAGCAGAGGCGAGCAAACTATGGCAGACTATTGTCGTTCTCTGTAGCGTGTCTTACCGCTTTATTCTTGTATTCCGGACGTTATCTTGTTCGACATGAATAAGGGATTATTTTAAATTTTCATAAAGAACGATAATCGGCATTTGCATGTTCACATAGTACAGTTTGATAATGACTAATTTCACAGCGAAGAAAACCGATCTATTAAAGACATTACTTCCATTTCCAACCTAGAACTATCTTCATAAAGGCTAATCGATCTGGTTTTGTTGGTAACGACATTTACAATAAGAAAGCCTACAGTAATGAGTTGCTCTTCATCATTGCGCTTAAATGAGTTGCATCCGTCTAGATTTGCATGAAGAAATGCTAAAGACAAAAGGTCGGTGATTTGTCTAGTGTAACTGTGGAGTAATGAATTGACGCACTTGACGAGGATACAGTGTGGCTGTGAACTGACATACCATTGCACTCAGGCCTGGCGCTTGACGAGGTGTCGTGTGGCTGTGAACTGACATACCATTGCACTCAGACCTGATGTGATATGTAAATGGCCAATGTTAATATGTCTAGCATGAGTTTCGCTTTAAGCATTAAAAGAAATATTCCTTTATGAATAATGAATCAGTTTTTAGGAATGATTTCACACAATATATTTTATTTATCCATTCTTTCAAACAGTTTACAGAATGAAGGAACAACCCTTAATGTTAACCATGTTCATTATTCTATATTTGTATTGAATAATGTTTTTTAAAGGTATCGGTTTGTCAGACGACTACTAATATCACCTTCCGCAACGTAAACACGTGTTTACTTATATCTAGTCAATGTCGTTCTCAGGTAATAATTGATTTTATCATAAATCTAGTTTTATTAAAACCACCTTTTATTAGAATCAACAAGTCAAATTACTGATGAGACGTTCACAATGAGATTCAGCATACATTTGAAAATACCAATAAGTTGTGAAATTGAAAACTTGACATTTGTGCATCCTCGAGATAATTATTTTTAACAAATAAAAATCTCGGACTAACCAAATTTATAATTACTATACACTGTACCTCTAATTGGGACCCAATTTAGAAAGCAGTCGAGCGTAGGATATATATTTTTCTGAATCATCAAATATACAAGTCATCATACATATTAAATCACATTTGTATTGAGGTTAAGCAAAGTAATGAATGTCAAACACGTGTTTTTTACTTGCCCCTTCTGTCGACCAATTTGAATCAAACATTTTATTAGAGTGTGTATTCTTTAGACGCGACCGACCTGTTTGTGTATTCTGTAATTTCTATATTTCACATTTCTGTTATTGCTTCCTTATCAGGTGGGTTGATTTGTATGATTTGCGCTTTGTTGGTCAACAAGAGATGAGTCTACATGATGGTTTTATTCGATGGGTTAAATCCTATTTCGTGAGTGGTACAAGGATATAAAAGAAACTTAATTTACCACGGACGAGCAGAAACATTCAAGGAAAATAAGAAGGGGAAAATTGTAAGATTTGTTTTTCAGATATGAATTGATATGAACTGAAAATAAGCAAAATCGTTGACCTTGCTAACGTGCTTAAGATAAGAGCACAGTAGAATCAAGGTCGATTAAGGTGTTACACAAAGACCTAAAATGTTAGATAAAAGGGGGAAATGTTGAGACAAATTTTGGATAAACGAACAGTTTTCAAGCCAGTTGGAGGGTAGGAGAAAATCTCTCTATCCAGTGGCAGAACGTTACAAAAGCGATGGGTAGATAGAGAGTTGTATACAAAGAGGACCGGATATAAAATAGAACAGCAGAGGACAGACAACCAACTGGTTCAGATTCCCAACCTCGTGCAACATCTCCAGCACATGAGCAACCAGACCATGTCGTAGCGAAGTGCATATTTCTGCTTCCGGTACTTCTGGTGGGTATTAGGAGGAACCCATATTTGGCAATACCAGGATCACACACTCCCTATTACATATGTTGTTGACAAATTGTGGCAGTCAAAACGAACGGTGGTTCTGTTATTTCTAAACAATGTCATCGATGACATAACTGTTTATATTATTCTACTGGAATCAATGTTAAATGAGGGTTGAAATGTTTAAAGAGACTGAGTAAACTCAGTTTTTTTTTTTAAATCATATATTTTTTTAAATAATAAAAAAACAAACAGAATGAGAGAATTTAAAACGCAAAGTATCAAAATGAGAAACGATTTTTGTTTCTTTATTTCCTATATAGAACTTCAAACAGAGAGAAAAAACCAGTTCGGAAGTATAACTCTTCGTCGCTATTATAAGTGAAGCGCTGAAATGTTATTTGATTAAATGAAGATATAACGCAGATTAAGATTCACGTGGTTAGTAAACACCCAAGTCTTACAAAGGCTGTTAACATGATTTATAATACATCAATTGCAAAAACGTGTTTATGTCATGTATATTTGGTTCTGTCCTTTTTGGTAAATTACAGTTTATAAGGGAACAACTGGTATTGTTTGAAATGGAAGGTGACGGATTCTCTTTTAAGATTTAGAAGAAAAAAAACGTTTACCACATATGCAACCTTCGCTTCAAAAGTCATAATTAATTGTACATTAAAAGAAAGCACTACTCTATTGCTGTTGTGTAATGAATTTACTGACCACATCGATCGTATATCCCTGTACCTGTACCTGTATCCCCCTAAGCTTAACATCAAGGTCTCTACAGACTCTTCTACTTCAGCTGCTTTCCTCGATCTTTACTTACAACATGACCGACAGGGACAGCTTATTACTAAGCTGTACATTGAGCGAGACACTATCGACCTTTTGACCGTAAACTTTTTATTTCTTGATAGTAACGTTTCGCTTCCCCTTCCTACGATATGTATATGTCGCAGTTGTTTCAGTATTCAAGACCTTGCTCCGAAAATCACGTCTTTGTAATAGATAGCGTCTAATAACAGACAGACTTGATTATGGACGCCATTACGATCTCATAGAGAAATATGATTTTACTTTGTGTGATATAAAGGTTGACCTTCGAAAAATGGCTACCTCAACTTGGTAAAACGAACGTAACGTTGGAATAGTGAGTAAATCGACAGACTATATCCTTTGGGTGATATGCGATGAAATTGTGTATATTTTATTAAACATCTCGACAACTGATGTGTCGGTGTTCCTTTCTTATGGTATCGGTAATGAGGTTAAGATATGAAGGCCTCTGCATGAATTATGATTGATTCGTTGAAGTCCTAGTTTTAGTAGCATAATGACCAGCACTATTCCGGTAAGGGTATGTTATTTGACTGAAATGCCCCAAAATCAAGACTGCTATGTGGGATTAGGTATCGACTTGTCCGAATACTAAATTAGTCCGTTTGAAGAGAAAGTAAATTAAATTATATTAATGATGCAGCAGTTCATTGCTAGCTGAACTAGCCGGAACTTACCTGATTACGGTCTAACATATTGTCCGAGTTATTGACTCGTCAAGTAAGAATCGCAACCTTCTATACTGACCACTGCCAGTACTACGGATAGGTAATATCATTGACGTGTCTGTTCACCAGATTGCTTTCCCCACATGTGTTTAAATATGAAAGAAAATAATACAGAGTTTCTGCACTTGCCAACGTCTGATCAAGTTAGCCTTAGGCAGTATTAATCGAGTCTGTGCTAGAGTCCTTCCGTACTATTATTTATGTATAATGATGTCAAATAGATTAGACTATGCTTAGGGTAGGCTATAACTCTAGGATGGTCTGACTTTAAAGCCAGCCTAGTTAACGTTCTTCTCTGTGTGTCTGTGTGTGGGCGAGCAGGACAATATGTCTTCGATATGACAACGTATTGACTTTTGCGTCCTATATTCGTTTTCTTATTATGAGCGCGTCCTTTCCCATGAAAGGCGAATGGCAATATAAATATTTTGGAGCTAAATTTGTGAAAAGCCAAACAAAGGCAAACATAAAATATACTAAGGACAAAATTATGAAATTGACCGAGTTTCTTGTTGACGATTTCTTTGTTCAGCTCAGTGGCAAGATTTTCCAGCAGACTTCAGCATTTCTATAGAAATAAACTGTGACCTTCTTTGTTTTCATATAAAGCTGTATTTGTCAGGATTGATAGCTAAGAATATTACACTTCTAATCCACTGCTTTCCTCGATCTATACTTACAACAGAACCAAAAATAACGGCCTACGTGACGATATCAATTTCCGATCCTGAACTTTCCCCCTTCTTGATAATAACAGTCCTGCTTCCCCAACGTACGGGTTGATGATAACTATGGACAGGTTTTATGGTCGCCCTCATGGTTTCTAAAAGAAAAATATTTTTTCTTTGTGTGCTCATTAGTGTGCCTTGTCGTTTTGTTGCCAATGCCCAAGTTTTCGATGTTATGACATGACTTTACTTGGATTTGATCTAGTTTTACATTGCGAGTGTCGTTGATGAAGCAAGATATGCTTAAACCCTTCGGACACAATTTGCCTTCTTCCCTTTGTATTTTTGGAAGGGTTCCCGCGTAAATCTTTCCTTGTTATCAGCTATTGTCCGATCTGAAATAGACAGTTAATGTTATTAGATAAAAAGAAACTCGGACCAAACATGGATTATTTACGAGTTATATTTATATATCAAATAGGCACGTGGTTTCGAAGTTTTTGTTACATAATGTCAAAAGAACCTTACTCAGCACAGGACGTCTGTGTAACATCCAAACCCTGGCACGGAAAACTCTAACTTCTGTCAACATAATTGGAGAATGTATTGCTGCAGCAATCTGTTTTGTTTGATCTTTTCATGTTATACTTTTGAAATCAGAGATGTAGATGCACACTAGTTAAACTGTGAAGACTGATATGAGATCGTTAGCGGAGGTATTGTTATAAAGACTTGTCCGTCAGCAAGATAAAAACTTAAGCAATACTTACATTTTGCTATATCACTTGATTGAGAACCTCGATTTCAACGAATGTATACAACTAAATATTTAATATCCAGTAAATATTTACATAAGGATAAGTTTTGAAAGTGTTGTCAATTTACATTGACTGAAACTTATAGTTTCGCTATAGTTACGCTATAGTTACGCTAAAGTTACGCTTGTTCGTGTTATTGGATTCCTGGTTAACGCTGGAGAGTCTCCATCAGCTTAGAATTAAAACTTTTTAAAATTTAATATTATGTTAGATTGGAATTAAATTTAAAAAGAAGTGATCGGAAATCTGACTGGAAGTGACATCTCAGTTGAAGGCAATATATAGTGACAGTTATATATTTTTTTCTTCTATTGGAAACAATTGAAATTGATGATTGGTAATAATTGAAATTGATTTGGACACTCCCTTTAATGCCTGCTGGGCGAGCATGTCTATGAAACAGTGGCTTTGAATTGTCAACTTGTGTTTCTGTCATCTTTTATAGATACATGTACGTCTACGTAATCACCCACTTATAGGCACTGTTTTCTGTTGTGTATCGATAGATCAAAATGAAAATGATATAAGACCACACGAACGCAGACAAAATTAATATTACATATACACAAAAGCATAAACGTATCTTGCTAACAACTTATATTTAATTAATAATGCTATATAATTTTATACTTTAAGAACCACATCTGTTTGTGCATAGTTGCAACACTTTTAAAAGGTTAAAAAAATTAAGACTTTCGATATAGTTTTTATAAGTATCTACCATTTATCCTGTGATGAGCGACATTTCCGCTTTATCATGATATTGCTAAGGTCGAAGCAACTTAATGAGAGTGCAACGTATATTTCATCTTCTAATATTAAACCTGTTGGTGACGTTTAAGGACTAATGTCAGGTTTAACTTGACTTTGTTGCTCTTAATGTCCCATTTCTAACCTTGTTCGTTAGAACTCTTTTGATGGATGACATTATACATGTTACATTGTTGATCACTGTTTCACTATCTCGCTGTGACGGGACTGATTTGTTTTAATGTAGAGTGCTGCATGCTAAATGCGTTGCCACACAATCTTTCGCCAAAACCACATAGAAGCTGCATAAACTGTTTTCACCTTAAATGCTCTGTAGCAAGCATCCTTTCTTCATATTAGTCTGCAGTGTTTTTTTTTAGACCGATACACATGCAAGAACCTTCCAGTGAATCAATTACAATCATAACGACTTGCAACAGTCATTACATGAGGCAAAATGAGGCTATTTATATAGCTGGCTATGGAAGTGAGAAAATAAAAGGAGGTTGATAAAAAATATGTTTCATTCACGACTTCACGCCAAGAACATAAATCGTAGTTTGGAACGTCGCATCCGGTAAATAGTATACAGAGAATATATCAGCACTAGTTATCTCTTTACACCGTCTGTTTACCTATGTTTGTGAAACGTTTGCTTCGCTGGTGCTGTTGTGTATATCAAACGTCTCTATTTATCTTCCTCGTCGATGATAAGACTCATTAACTTGAAGAGTTAAAAGACACCCTAAAGAGAAAGAGAGAGCAAGAAAATATGGAGTCTCCTTTTACATGGGAATCTCCGCTGAGTCATTCAGGACCTTGACTTTGTTGCTCTTAATGTCCTATTTCTAACCTTGTTCGTTAGAACTCTTTTGATGGATGACATTATAAATGTTACATTGTTGATCAATTGGGACCTGGCTCAAAAAAATGTCCTTCTCTGTCCAATTTTATGACCTGACTAGGCGACGAGTATGAGACCCCTTCAAAATACGTATATTTCCTATGCCTTCTTCTTTGGGAGAAGGAAGAGATCAAAATTGATCTGCTGTCCCACGGTAACTCCTTGGACCTCTATATTGTCTTTCTACTCTCGGTACTTCTGGTTAGCCTGTCCTCAGAATAATGTGACTTTGTTGTTGTGTCCAGGTCATGACGTTTTCGTGAGATGACTTATAAGTAACCCTTCATCTGTCGACATTGTTTTTATGTAACTATCGCGATGAAATATATACTAAACCAATCAGCAAACAAATCTGCTTCTAGTCTATTTGGTACTAATGTAACACTAGTACTTCTGGACAAAGCTTAACTGCAATGCCTACGGTGTATTTGCTATTGAATACACCTTGAAAATAGCATAGGGCGATTATCTTATAACTGTATGTTTTCTTTCTATACAGCAAACAAGATTAGAGTTATGTTTCAGGAACGTTAATTTGCAAGAGTCTATCACATGATAAATCGTTTTGCCATTTACTCAGTCCAGCCTCTCCATATGACGGTGTTTACATGTCAAAGTGTATTTAGTTCTCTGTGTCAGAAGTGTAAGAACTTTCTGGTTAGATACATCCTAATAACAGGCCGGGTGCCACCTATATAGATACATCCTAATATCAGGACGGGTGCCACCTATATAGATACATCCTAACATCAGGACGGGTGCCACCTATATAGGTACATCCTAATATCAGGACGGGTTCCACCTATATAGATACATCCTCATATCAGGACGGGTGCCACCTTTATAGATACATCCTAATATCACGACGGGTGACACCTATATAGATACATCCTAACATCAGGACGGGTGCCACCTATATATATACATCCTAATATCAGGACGGGTTCCACCTATATAGATACATCCTCATATCAGGACGGGTGCCACCTTTATAGATACATCCTAATATCAGGACGCGTGCCACCTATATAGATACATGCTAATATCAGGACGGGTGCCACTTATATAGATACATCTTAATATCAGGACGGGTGCCACGTATATAGATACATCCTAATATTAGGACGGGTGCCACCTATATAGAGACATCCTAATATCAGGACGGGGGCCACCTATATAGATACATCCTAACATCAGGACGGGTGCCACCTATATATATACATCCTAATATCAGGACGCGTGCCACCTATATAGATACATGCTAATATCAGGACGGGTGCCAACTATATAGATACATCCTAATATTAGGACGGGTGCCACCTATATAGAGACATCCTAATATCAGGACGGGTTCCACCTATATAGATACATCCTAACATCAGGACGGGTGCCACCTATATCCATCCATCCTAATATCAGGACGGGTGCCACTTATATAGATACATCTTAATATCAGGTCGGGAGCCACCTATATAGATACACCCTAATATCAGGACGGGCGCCACCTATATAGATACATCCTGATATCAGGACGGGTGCCACCTATTTAGATACATCCTAATATCAGGACGCGTGCCACCTATATAGATACATCATAATATCAGGACGGGTGCCACATATATAGCTACATCCTAATATCACGACGGGTGACACCTATATAGATACATCCTAACATCAGGACGGGTGCCACCTATATAGTTACATCCTAATATCCGGACGGGTGCCACCTATATAGAGACATCCTAATATCAGGACGGGTTCCACCTATATAGATACATCCTAACATCAGGACGGGTGCCACCTATATATATACATCTTAATATCAGGACGGGTGCCACATATATAGATACATCCTAATATCAGGACGGGTGCCACCTATGGGATAAAAACGTCTATCCTTATAGAGCCGCTTTTTAATTTGGAGTTTGGATTCTTTCCTTGTAAACTTAAGCTGTAGTATATGTTTTTATATTTTACCAATATAACTTTTTCATTTCATTCTATAAATAAAGGTGAAAGCGGAAATACGAATCAGTGAATAAGGACTTATCAGGATTAAATATTCAGTTTTCATAAATCTTTTTGTATTTATATTTAGAATTCGAAGTGCTCGAAAAATTCTGAATTCCAATATGTTATCCTATATATTTCAACTCCATAACTGAGTGTGATAGTTATGTATTTATCTATGTATAAGAGAAGTCAACCTATTTTGGACAAACGCACTTAACTATAAAAAAAATATAGAAATAAGAATATGAAATGATAATTAGGCCAATATCTTTCTGGTGATTGGGATTGATTTAGTAACAATAATTCATTAATTGCTTCAACAGTTATGCGTATTTTTCTATTTCCCTTAAAGATATTCCATTCAACAAATTTCCATTAAGATTGTTTTGTACCATTTTCGTCACAGTTTTTATGTTACTGGGTACCGAAGTAAGTGTTTATGTCAGAAACTTAGAAAGTTATGTTATGCTCCGCAAGCAGAGAATATGTGATCGTTTAAAAAACATACTGCAAACGTAGTGTTTTTATCTTTCAAGCTCTAATGATACCGCCAGATGTTATAAAAGACAACATAGC
>NW_018408879.1:202781-204899 GCF_002113885.1 Mizuhopecten yessoensis
AGTAAGAGGCGTATAATGTACAAGTAAGATATCCTCACTGTAAGTGTTCTAGGAACATATTGTACCGTATTCCAGTAAGAGGCGTATAATGTACAAGTAAGATATCCTCACTATAAGTGTTCTAGGAACATATTGTACCGTATTCTAGAAAGAGGCTTCTCTTGACTAACACATTGTGTCATGTGTGTTGCAACCAAGAGACTTCAACTAATTGTAAAGAGAATGAATGGTGTCTGTCAAGGCAGGCTTTCCTATGGGACCTTCTTGTCTATCATGCATTTTCAATTTGTTCCTTATCATTAGCAACTGTGACATACATTCCTTGGTATTTGTTGGAATGCAACCTGTGGGACATGAAAGCGTACGTTTTCAAAGACTGCAGCTTTAAGAGTGTTTGTGCATGTTTCGATGTCTGTTTTCTTGATACATTTTATCCCTCTGTCCGAGCTTACTTTTGTTTTATCAATAAGCGCTTGTGCTATGGTATGAAAACTTATTTGAATTTCTATGGTTGAAATAAATATAAATATTAAAATAAATAAGGTTGTGAAACAAGTAACATTTTTTTAAATTGACTTATCGGAGAGCAGCAATTTTTGAGGTTTTTTTTGTGACGTCATTTGAAACTTCATTTACGAAATGTTGAGTACGATCACTAACATGTTTGCTCTATACAAAATGTGATATGTGGAATATCCCTGTTACATTAGCCATTTATTCATTATACAAGATTTGTACACGTATATTATAACTGAAATTATAAATAGGATTGAAATACACCGTAACAAAGTAAAAAAAATCAGGTTTAGAGCAAAGTCAACCAGCGTTTCTGCTACTGATTGATGAAAGCTGAATTGTTAAAAGAAGTGTACTTTACACAAATATTTAGACATTTTCATGTTTCTAAATCTGTTTTTTACCAAACCTTTTTGATAATCAGTTTTACTCATATATTAAGACACACATGAGTTTTATTAGGAAGATATGAAGGTAGAGTGCACGCCAGTAAAATAAAACATTACTACGGACATAATGGCATTGGTCGTTAATCTGGATCTCATCGCGATGTTCACTCTGTACTGTCACTCGGATGGAAGGTGGACTGTTTTATGAGATGTATATTACAAGTACAAAATGGCTAAATGTGTTTGTTGGAGAACCGGTGACAGCTGTCTGTGCTATTTGACTCCACGAACCTTTGAAGAATATTGCAGTGATAAAAGCCATATTGATTACGAAACATTGATGCGAACTTTACCAGTCCCGAACAGAAAGACAGCTTTGTATGTACCCACTGCGGGACAAGACGAGGTGCTGAGACAAGGCATGGCGCTAGTTCCGGTGAGGGGATGTAGATTTATATGACGCTGGTTCCGGTGAGGGATTTATATGACGCTGGTTCCGGTGAGGGGATGTAGATTTATATGACGCTAGTTCCGGTGAGGGGATGTAGATTTACATGACGCTAGTTCCGGTGGGGGGATGTAGATTTATGTGTGCATTGTTTCAGTTAATGATCGTCGTGTTGCAGTTACTCTACATTCGATGTGACGTTTGTAAAGTAAATGAAATCAAGAAGTCGCCTACACTTTTAACATGAGTACCATATTAAAACTAGCTCCTGCTTGGTATCTGTTAGAGGGTTTTCAAAAGAGATGTTGCGTTAGGTAATATTTCTATGCTACAGATTGTTCATTATAAAAAGAAATTGATTTCAAAATACAATGTAGTATGTTCGATTATTTTTTTTCTCAATGAAATTCGATTTTCTACTGCTCCTTTCGATGTTAGATTAAGAACCTTTTAATGTGATTTTTTTTGCACTTGGATGTCCAACACGGTATATGTAGATAACCTACCGCATGCAAGCACCAGAAATTAACAACTTACTGTAAACCCAAATAGGCATCAAAACAAGCTGCAAGCTTTCCTAAGATGTCGGACCTACGAGAAACCTACGAGAAACGGCACGCACGTATCTTGCACAAGTAGGGGTTGGAGAAAAATACATATCGTTTGTGTAAAACTCCACGAATCCACTTTAAAAAATAATCCCTTTCGTCCAACTTCGGGACAACACCGTAAAACAAATGCAAAACATATGAGATGATAAAACTC
>NW_018408879.1:207174-207577 GCF_002113885.1 Mizuhopecten yessoensis
CAGGCGTATAATGTACAAGTAAGATATCCTCACTGTAAGTGTTACAGGAACATATTGTACCGTATTCCAGTAAGAGGCGTATAATGTACAAGTAATATATCCTCACTGTAAGTGTTCTAGGAACATATTGTANATATCCTCACTGTAAGTGTTCTAGGAACATATTGTACCGTATTCTAGTAAGAGGCGTATAATGTACAAGTAAGATATCCTTACTGTAAGTGTTCTAGGAACATATTGTACCGTATTCCAGTAAGAGGCTTATAATGTACAAGTAAGATATCCTCACTATATGTGTTCTAGGAACATATTGTACCGTATTCCAGAAAGAGACGTATAATGTACAAGTAAGATATTATCACTGTAAGTGTTCTAGGAACATATTGTACCGTATTCCAGTAAG
>NW_018408879.1:216241-304489 GCF_002113885.1 Mizuhopecten yessoensis
ATCGTTAGGGTGACCCCAATTTGTCTATATGTTTATATCGTTAGGGTGACCCAATGTTGTCTAGGTGATAATATCGTTAGGGTGACCCCATGTTTTCTAAGTGATTACATCGTTAGGGTGACCCGATGTTGCCTATATAATTACATCGTTAGGGTGACCCAATGTTGTCTAGGTGATAACATTGTTAGGGTGACCCCATGTTTTCAAGGTGATTATCGTTAGGGTGACCCGATGTTGCCTATATAACTACATCGTTAGGGTGACCCAATGTTGTCTAGGTAATTACATCGTTAGGGTTACCCAATGTTGTCTAGGTGATTACATCGTTAGGGTGACCCGATGTTGCCTATATGATTATATCGTTAGCGTGACCCCATGTTTTCACGGTAATTACATCGTTAGGTTGACCCAATGTTGTCTAGGTGATTACATCGTTAGGGTGACCCGATGTTGCCTATATGATTATATCGTTAGCGTGACCCCATGTTTTCACGGTAATTACATCGTTAGGGTGACCCAATGTTGTCTAGGTGATTACATCGTGAGGGTGATCCAATGTTGTCTGGGTGATTACATCGTAAGGGTGACAAAATATTGTCTAGATCATTACATCACCAGGATCACTTAATGTTATCTAGGTGATTTACATCCCTAGTGTGAATAAAGGTCGTCTAGGTGTTTACATCATAAAGGTAACCATATTTTCTAGGTGATGATATAATTAGGGTGACCAAATATTTTCTAGGTGATTATATCGTTAGGGTGAGTAAATGTTGCCTAGGTTATGACCTCACTAGGGTGGCTAAACTGTCTCGGTGATGACCTCACTAGGGTGGCTAAACTGTCTCGGTGATTACCTCACAAGGGTGGTTAAACTGTCTCGGTGATTACCTCATTAGGGTGACTAAATGTTGCCTAGGTGATGACCTCACTAGGGTGGCTAAACTGTCTCGGTGATTACCTCATTAGGGTGGCTAAATGTTGCCTAGGTGATGACCTCACTAGGGTGGCTAAACTGTCTCGGTGCTGACCTCACTAGGGTGGCTAAACTGTCTCGGTGCTGACCTCACTAGGGTGGCTAAACTGTCTCGGTGCTGACCTCACTAGGGTGGCTAAACTGTCTCGGTGCTGACCTCACTAGGGTGGCTAAACTGTCTCGGTGATGACCCCACTAGGGTGGCTAAACTGTCTCGGTGATGACCTCACTAGGTTGGCTAAACTGTCTCGGTGATGACCTCACTAGGGGGGCTAAACTGTCTCGGTGATTACCTCATTAGGGTGGCTAAATGTTGTCTCGATTATTACATCACTTGAGTGACAAAATGTGTTTTAGGTAATTACGTCACTGAGATGACTAACGGTATCCTAGACGATCACATTATTTCGGTGACTAAAGATTGCCCAGTTAGTAGTGTTGATGGTCCTATATCTATATCCTGACCTCACAGACATGTATTGCTTCATGTTTCACTTGTACAATACCAATTCCCCAATCAGCTGTTTCCCCGACCATACTTATAAAACCTAATAAATAACGCCAATTACGCTGAATTATCTTATTAAGCCTTTTAATGCCATTGATATTTTATAAATGTACATATAGATTAGCATTTTATCCTGGACCTAACGTTACCTCTACAAGCAATTCCAATTCCCTTGGTACATGATGAATTCCCCGTTGGTGTATTTATATGATAAACCCACTTCTCTACTGCATTTTCATCGAGTTATTTGGATAAAAGTATCCGGGACACAGGCCTCAATAAAAGCCCTCTCTACGGGGAGTTGTGATTGGATTATTTTCAAGGAAGTGTGTAGACGAGAGACGTCACTATATGTGTTTACAAGTCGCCGCCTTCAAACAGAAGTTCTTGCTCGTCATATATTTAGTAAACTAGGGATAGAAGTTCAGAATCTGACAAACATAGGGTGTTATTTGGAAGTTTATGTATTTACATCGGGTCAGAACGTCTAAGGGTGGCACTCTTTACAAACGTGAAGAGCGTCGCTTACATTCTCTTCACTTTATAGATGGTTTTACTGCTTATTATCGTCTTTACTTTGTAATATCCTCTTACATGCATATATCGCTTCTATTGTTATATATCCTCTTGCTCAATTTATCACATGTGATGTATTCCTCAAAAAGCGTCCTCAAATAAGGTGTGATCTGATTGAGGTGTTTGTGAGAAATTAAGTTCATGTTGTTTTTCATCATCAATTAATTCCTTTTCTGCATTAGTGGATCTCATCTATGCATAAACAGTTCGTGTCGACAGTACAATAGATGCTCTGAAGGTAATGCTAAACATGTATATTGATGAATATAATTGGAAACACATTTAAACGTCTTCTTTGAAGATAGTTGAATTATGTTTTGCAAACATTTCAACAATCTAGAGAATTTCTAAATGTATATAGTTTAATACCAGGACGACATCCAGAATATACTGATATCGATTATGTAAGTATGTAATAAAATTTGTGTGAGACCAAATTCTACGATAAAAGAAATCAATGTTTTACTCATAAATCATATTGTTACTGACATTTATACCAGTACAGTATTACATCAACCGAGAAATGTATTTGGAATATCGCTCTTAACTCGCTGTTATCACGTGTTACTTTCCCCCTGTAAACTACACTGACGCAATGCAAGCTGTTTACACCCCCATCATAACGCAGTGGTGTTTGGTATCGAGTATGTTCTTATTGAAAAATTATAATCTGATTCATTTATATATTTCTCGACTCCAAATAAAATCAATATAATATATAGATATCTAATCATTAAGATACACTGATTATAACGTTTCAATGTTTGGTCATCAGGTATCTTTATGATCCATTACATATCATACCTTTAGAATGTTTGTTGACAGTGACAGCCTGCGTGTTAATGATCCATTACATATCATACCTTTAGAATGTTTGTTGACAGTGACAGCCTGCGTGTTTATGATCCATTACATATCATACCTTTAGTATGTTTGTTGACAGTGACAGCCTGCGTGTTTATGATCCATTACATATCATACCTTTAGTATGTTTGTTGACAGTGACAGCCTGCGTGTTTATGATCCATTACATATCATACCTTTAGTATGTTTGTTGACAGTGACAGCCTGCGTGTTTATGATCCATTACATATCATACCTTTAGTATGTTTGTTGACAGTGACAGCCTGCGTGTTTATGATCCATTACATATCATACCTTTAGTATGTTTGTTGACAGTGACAGCCTGCGTGTTTATGATCCATTACATATCATACCTTTAGTATGTTTGTTGACAGTGACAGCCTGCGTGTTTATGATCCATTACATATCATACCTTTAGTATGTTTGTTGACAGTGACAGCCTGCGTGTTTATGATCCATTACATATCATACCTTTAGTATGTTTGTTGACAGTGACAGCCTGCGTGTTTATGATCCATTACATATCATACCTTTAGTATGTTTGTTGACAGTGACAGCCTGCGTGTTTATGATCCATTACATATCATACCTTTAGTATGTTTGTTGACAGTGACAGCCTGCGTGTTTATGATCCATTACATATCATACCTTTAGTATGTTTGTTGACAGTGACAGCCTGCGTGTTTATGATCCATTACATATCATACCTTTAGTATGTTTGTTGACAGTGACAGCCTGCGTGTTTATGATCCATTACATATCATACCTTTAGTATGTTTGTTGACAGTGACAGCCTGCGTGTTTATGATCCATTACATATCATACCTTTAGTATGTTTGTTGACAGTGACAGCCTGCGTGTTTATGATCCATTACATATCATACCTTTAGTATGTTTGTTGACAGTGACAGCCTGCGTGTTTATGATCCATTACATATCATACCTTTAGTATGTTTGTTGACAGTGACAGCCTGCGTGTTTATGATCCATTACATATCATACCTTTAGTATGTTTGTTGACAGTGACAGCCTGCGTGTTTATGATCCATTACATATCATACCTTTAGTATGTTTGTTGACAGTGACAGCCTGCGTGTTTATGATCCATTACATATCATACCTTTAGTATGTTTGTTGACAGTGACAGCCTGCGTGTTTATGATCCATTACATATCATACCTTTAGTATGTTTGTTGACAGTGACAGCCTGCGTGTTTATGATCCATTACATATCATACCTTTAGTATGTTTGTTGACAGTGACAGCCTGCGTGTTTATGATCCATTACATATCATACCTTTAGTATGTTTGTTGACAGTGACAGCCTGCGTGTTTATGATCCATTACATATCATACCTTTAGTATGTTTGTTGACAGTGACAGCCTGCGTGTTTATGATCCATTACATATCATACCTTTAGTATGTTTGTTGACAGTGACAGCCTGCGTGTTTATGATCCATTACATATCATACCTTTAGTATGTTTGTTGACAGTGACAGCCTGCGTGTTTATGATCCATTACATATCATACCTTTAGTATGTTTGTTGACAGTGACAGCCTGCGTGTTTATGATCCATTACATATCATACCTTTAGTATGTTTGTTGACAGTGACAGCCTGCGTGTTTATGATCCATTACATATCATACCTTTAGTATGTTTGTTGACAGTGACAGCCTGCGTGTTTATGATCCATTACATATCATACCTTTAGTATGTTTGTTGACAGTGACAGCCTGCGTGTTTATGATCCATTACATATCATACCTTTAGTATGTTTGTTGACAGTGACAGCCTGCGTGTTTATGATCCATTACATATCATACCTTTAGTATGTTTGTTGACAGTGACAGCCTGCGTGTTTATGATCCATTACATATCATACCTTTAGTATGTTTGTTGACAGTGACAGCCTGCGTGTTTATGATCCATTACATATCATACCTTTAGTATGTTTGTTGACAGTGACAGCCTGCGTGTTTATGATCCATTACATATCATACCTTTAGTATGTTTGTTGACAGTGACAGCCTGCGTGTTTATGATCCATTACATATCATACCTTTAGTATGTTTGTTGACAGTGACAGCCTGCGTGTTTATGATCCATTACATATCATACCTTTAGTATGTTTGTTGACAGTGACAGCCTGCGTGTTTATGATCCATTACATATCATACCTTTAGTATGTTTGTTGACAGTGACAGCCTGCGTGTTTATGATCCATTACATATCATACCTTTAGTATGTTTGTTGACAGTGACAGCCTGCGTGTTTATGATCCATTACATATCATACCTTTAGTATGTTTGTTGACAGTGACAGCCTGCGTGTTTATGATCCATTACATATCATACCTTTAGTATGTTTGTTGACAGTGACAGCCTGCGTGTTTATGATCCATTACATATCATACCTTTAGTATGTTTGTTGACAGTGACAGCCTGCGTGTTTATGATCCATTACATATCATACCTTTAGTATGTTTGTTGACAGTGACAGCCTGCGTGTTTATGATCCATTACATATCATACCTTTAGTATGTTTGTTGACAGTGACAGCCTGCGTGTTTATGATCCATTACATATCATACCTTTAGAATGTTTGTTGACAGTGACAGCCTGCGTGTTTATGATCCATTACATATCATACATTTAGAATGTTTGTTGACAGTGACAGCCTGCGTGTTAATGATCCATTACATATCATACCTTTAGTATGTTTGTTGACAGTGACAGCCTGCTTGTTTATGATCCATTACATATCATACTTTTAGAATGTTTGTTGACAGTGACAGTCTGCGTGTTTATGATCCATTACACATCATACCTTTAGATTGTTTGTTGACAATGACAGCCTGCGTGATTATGATCCATTACATATCATATTTTGAGAATGTTTGTTGACAGTTCCAGCCTGCGTGTTTATGTTTCTAGGTGTATTACATTGTATGCATGTTTTTTTAATTTTCCTAATTAATGTCGCAGAACTAGCTCTATAAGGATACATCAAGTTGTAATATAACAACATTAATATTATAATATCACCACAAAAATACATCACCGTTGCCATACCATGCGCAAAATTCACCACAAAATACATCACCTTTGCAACACCATGAACAAAATTCACCACAAAATACATCACCTTTGCAACACCATGTGCAAAATTCACAACAAAAATACATCACCTTTGCAACACCATGCGCAAAACTCACAACAAAAATACATCACCTTTTCAAAACCGTGTGCAAAATTCATCACAGAATATCTTACTCTGCAATACCAACGAAACACGCAATGCAAAATAACTTATAGCCACTATACGAAACGTTCAACTCAATACACATCCCGTTAGAAGCAACATGCGAAATACCTCACCAAAACCACACTGAGCGAAATATTCACAACAGAATTACTCACATTAGTCATACCAACCAAGGAAAACATTGACATTAATACTCTTATTAATGGAAACATGCAATGCTTGATTCAGAATGTGCAACCATAGATTTCTGTTTCCTTGGTTACATCAGTTCAAAACGATATCAAAACATTGTAATAACGTGATCGTGCTCTACTCTGAATTACGTCCCTTGATAAGGCACTCTTCAGCCCTGAGTAACGTCCCCTGGTGTAATGATGCACGTGATGTGACCACAAAATCTCGTACAGTGCGTGGCCAAATGCCACCTACAACCTAGGATACTGAATGACAATGACCAATTATTGGCCTGATCTATTGCTTATATTCAGTGCGTAGCCTCAGGTCGTAGTTTGTGTTAGTTCCTTCATCATACAAACAATATTTATGTATAAATAACTGATCATTATATTTTTACCCCTTGGTATCTGGCAGCGCTGCCATTTACGATACATTATTTACACTGATATCCCCGGAGAGAGCCGAGGGCTGATTTACAGTTATACACGGCGGGGGTATCATTTACATAGTGTTTTATGGTGCAGCTTTGGCTATCTGAATGCTTGATAAACCAATCACAGTGTACTACTGTGACAGCTGTCTTTGATATCAAAATAAGCGTAGCTCATTTAGATGTATTTCATAACATAATTGTGTCGTCGTTCTTGACGATTAAAAACCAAACCGTTTGTGTTAATTCAATAAGGAATTTTGTCACATCCACAAAATGTATGTTTCATGCGCCATTCTTTGGGGGCACACGTGTTTATTTGTCCCTTTCCTCACGTTTCTGCACAACGTTGCAAAAAGATTGATTCCATAAGACATTTAAATCCATTTTATCAAAACGTCAGTATAGCTAATGAATTACAAAGCTTTTCGTTTGCTACAATAATTCATCGGCTATGTGCATGTGTGTCGAGGATCAGGTATATCTGTGTCGATGTCACACTGGAAAAAAGCTACACAGTCATTCCGGGACTACCATCTTCTTCGTTACCAACACATCCAAAAGCGGGACATCACCGGTACATACAGCCCGACCTATGGATTTTGGTCATATTAAGTTCTTGCTGCAGACTTTTCTCATTAACAGTGATATTTGTTAGAAGAGTGATCGAGAACAAGATTAGCCTTCATGCGGATAGATAACCAACAAGTTATTCCCGCGAGAGTTCGCGAGACTTGCAATGTATAATTGAACCTGCATTACAGAGTAAGGTTGTATGCACTCCTATTAATTTTTAATTTGTGATAAGGCAGGGGACGAAGATAGATTAGAATTTAATAACAATTATCGAAACTTCATCTTGAAATGATTGCATTAGGACGACAGCAAGCACATAAAATAGGGGTACAAAGGGATATAACACCGTTACCCAATACAAAATCATACTGCATTCTTCATTTATTATTCTTGTGATGTAGTAACAATGTTGAAATACACGAACTTTATCGTATGATATTTAACTGTTTATCATACATAGGAACTAATTGTTTATTGAACAGAAGAACTAATTGTTAATTGTACAAATGAATTGATTGTACACAATAACTAATTGTTATTTGGGCAGTAAAATTAATTGTTTAATTTACACATGAACCAATTGTACATTTTAATTGCATTTTGTACATGAGAAATGATTTTGTGCTGTACTTCATACCTACCTGCAGGATTCTGAGGAACGGGGAACTATATGTTCGGCATGGAAGTTGACTACGTCAGGATAACTTTCACATACCGGTAAGGATACGGACCCACCTCGTTTATATTGGGTTCCGAGACTTCACAAGAAGTCAAATAAACCGCTTTTAGTCACTGGCCCTGATAGCTCGTCTCTGTCATTTTCAGTATTATAAAGTCACGGTTACAGTCGTATTATGACACTGTGTACCCCAGAGGTTCCATTAATGGAATGAGAATTTACAAAATTCAATGAATATTTCGGAGCCTATTGTGTGAGAATAGCAAGACAGAGGCCAAGATGAAATAAACTGAGGATAAAGTGGTGATTTTAGATGTAGGTGTCCTTGAATTCTTTTTTTCATCATATTTGATGTTTCACCGATGTATATTTAATATTCACATTTTTTACAGATTAGTCCATATATGATGTTCGATGTCCTGCATTAATTATATCATCTAAGAATGCGGCAAGGATAATAGACAGCTTTTTAGACTCACCAAAAACCTAATGGGACAGAAGGTGAAATTATCCTACCAACATGTAATTCTGAAAAAGACATAGCAAGCAAGTTCAGTGATTACTTTCTGAATAAAATCAGCTCAATCAGGAAAAATATAACCGAAGTGAACACCTCTGCTGACATTGCATTTGATTGGGAACCATTGGCAAAGCTCTCACCAACAACCCAGGACGAGTTTCGCAACATTATCATGACCTCGCAATCAAAGTCCTGTGAGCTTGATCCACTGCCTACAGACCTATTAAAGCAATGTCTTGAATCACTGCTTCCTTTGATTACCTCAATCATGAAAAAATCATTGGCTGAGTCAAAGGTTCCATTATGTTTCAAGAAGAAACATGTCAGACCATTGTTAAAGAAGCCTAGAATGGACAAGGAGTAGTTGAAAAACTACCGCCCAGTTTCAAATCTGCCTCTTCTGTCTAAGATCTTAGAGAAGGTTGTGTCCCGGCGTTTAGAGGTTCATCTCCATGCAAACAGTCTACATGGCATACGGCCTACCGCATGGGACACTCTACTGAGACGGCCCTCCTACGTGTACATAATGATATAGCTTCTGCTTTGGATAACAAGTGCAGAGCTGTGCTTGTCATGCTGGACTTGTCAGTTGCATTTGACGTCATCTACCATGGCATACTTTATAAACGTCTGGAATACTCTTATGGAGTGACTGATACCGCACTATGCTGGATACAGTCTTACCTGAGTGAACGACGACAGTGTGTTGCCATTGGATCTTCCACCTCACATGACCAAGGACTAGAGTTCGGGGTTCCTCAAGGGTCGGTGTTAGGACCACGGAAATATTGTATGTACTCCAAACCGATTGGAGGGATTTGTCGTCGCAATAGCCTTCGCTAAATTGCTATGCCGAGACTGTTCCAGCTGTTAAAAACCTTGGGGTATACTTTGATAGTTCACTGAACATGGAGAAACAAGTGAACGCTATTGCTAAATCCTGTTACTACCAGATCAGGAACATCGGCTGTATTCGGCAGTTTTTAACTGCAGATTAACTGCATTCACTTGTTACCTCTCGGTTGGATTGTGGTAAGGCCCTGCTCTGTGGTATATCTGACAAATTAACTAGTCGTCTGCAGAGGGTCCAGAACACTGCAGCACGGCTAGTTACTTGTACTCGAAAGAGAGAGCACATCACACCTGTGCTCTATTTGTTGCACTGGGTACCTGTACGATACAGGTCGCAGTACAAAATTCTGGTGTACACATACCAGGCACTGGATGGAACAGCTCCTCAGTACATACAGGAGCTTGTTACCCTGTATCAGCCGTCACGATCACTGCGGTCGGAGTCAGAATCTTTGTTGTGTGTCCCAAAATCTCGTACTGTGACCTACGGAAACAGATGCTTTGGGAGGGTTTCGGATACGTTGTGGAATAGCTCACCATCTGCAATTAGAAAGTCCAATACCCTGGCCAAGTTCAAGAGGGACATCAAAACTCACCTCTTCACGTCTGCATTTTAGAATCTTTGCAAAGACGTTATGTAAATACCACCCTTTTATTTGTTCAATTATGTGCACATTGCTTGCTTAAATGTGATTGTAAGCCTTTGTTTTTTATTTTTCACAATTATAACCATTACTATTATCCATATGTTGTAAAGCGCTTTAGAGTAATTTTACAAATTATATAGGGCGCTATATAAACGTTGTATATTACTATTTTATTATTATCTACCCTCACTCTGTTTCAATCCTGATCCCTTACATTATCCTCAGCAAAAAGCTTACAGTTCACGCAGTTCCGTCCACTTCCTTTTCTTTTCGTATCTTTACTTATGTTTTACCTTTCATGATCTTACTCGTTTTCTGGTGTAACAACATCTCAGCAATATCTTTTTCTCTTTTAAATGCACACAGGAGGTTTCGGGAAAATGTTTTGAAGTTTGTCAGAACGGTGTAGAAGATGCTGGTGTTTTCGCAGTATTTCTGATATACTCGGCAACTTGTTGCTGTATGTAGTCACCAATGGAACTCGTTCTTGATTTCTTGTTTCTGTTCTTATATCTAGCAATGTTGTTCGTTCTATATTATCCGCTCGTTTAAGTTGTTTCTCTATTCTGCATCTCCTCTGACCCCGCCTCTCAAGCCTGCTCTTGACCTTACCGTCATGGCATATTCTTTTTGCTCTGATCGCAAGGCCGTACGGAATCGATTATTTTACCTTCCTGTAATGGTCTGACTTCGCATGGAGGTACAGATGCTTATCTGTTTCTATTTCATATACTTTTGTTTTTATTCGTCTATCCTCAATGACCGTGATTGTATCAAGAACCTCTATGCTGTTGCTTAAAAATCTCGATACAACTTTGATCCTTTCATGTACTGAATTTTACTACGTTTTGAAATTCATTAAATTCATAAACCATATGTCCATATTCCAAAAATGTCATCAACATATCGTTGGTACACTAATTGCAGTAAGGTTGTTCTATGGAGTAACTCACTTTTCCATTCCCCAATATATGTTGATGCGTAATTCATGCCTAACCTAGATCCTATGGATGCGACATCTACCTGTATGTAATTCGTACCGTTAGATTCAAAGTTATTATTTTCAAGCACAGTATCAATAGTCTTTATCCTCTGTTGGTATTTTTTTCTCAGATCTGTTCTCCAGCGCTTTCGAGCATGCTTTACTTCCCTCATTCTTTGGGACACTCGAATACAGTGACTTAACATCCATGCAGAACAGAAGGAAATCTTGGTAGGGGTTGAGGTGTATCTTGTAGTTTGTTTATGGAGTCAGTAGTGTCCCGTTTGTTTTAAAAGATATGTCTGACTATCATATCGATTTGATCATTTTATACATTGTGACCTAGGTTTTGCTATAACAGTGACTAGGGTCGTCCATGGCTCGATTTTCTTCAACAGCTCTGTAGTTCGAACTATATCAATTCGTCTTTTTTATTTTACATCACTGATATTAATCATTCTGGTAAGGTACACGACGATTTCTCCAGTGTCTATTGTTTTTATATACAATAAACCCTGCCAGACGACGGTTTATCAAATGAAATACGGAGAGGTTTCTCAGATTACCCAATGACATTGCCCAGACCAGACTGGTCATTTCAGACTATTATTCTAACAAACGGACCGGGATCAAATATCATTCACACCGCATTTCTGAGATTGCGAAGGTAAACAATTTATCAACTGTTGTCTTGACCGTTTCAAGCAGCGAGGTGCCAGTGAAATAATGTCCCTAGGTAAAGTGTATGAAGTGCCAATAACAAATGGTCGCTTCTTTTCTTTTCCTTTCATATTCATTACTTACAGCATCATATCCGTTCTGGGATGTCTTAGATGAAATGATGCTTGGTGGGCGGAATACTGATTTTGGATACATAATTACGGGTTAAGAGTGCGGTTAAGAGTGATACTTTTGGAGCCGCCAGTGTGGGTACGTAAGGTGGGGTTCTGAGTGATATTTGTGGAGCCCCTAGTGTGGGTACATAAGGTGGGGTTCTGAGTGATATTTGTTGAGCCCCCAGTGTGGGTACATAAAGTGGGGTTCTGAGTGATATTTGTGGAGCCCCCCAGTGTAGGTACGTAAGGTGGGGTTCTGAGTGATATTTGTGGAGCCCCCAGTGTGGGTATGTAAGGTGGGGTTCTGGGTGATATTTTTGGAACCTCCAGTGTAAATACGTAAGGTGGGGTTCTGAGTGATATTTGTGGAGCCTCCAGTGTGGGTACGTAAGGTGGGGTTCTGAGTGATATTTGCGGAGCCTCCAGTGTGGGTACGTAGGGTGGGGTTCTGAGTGATATTTGTGGAGCCCCCAGTGTGGGTACGTAAGGTGTGTTTCTGGGTGATATTTGTGGAGCCCCCAGTGTGGCTACGTAAGGTGGTGTTCAATGTGATAATTGTGGAGCCCTTAGTGTGGGAACGTAAGGTGGGGATCTCAGTGATATTTGTGGAGCCTCCAGTGTAGGTACGTAAGGTGGGGTTCTGAGTGATAAGGTGGGGTTCTTAGTGATATTTGCGGAGCCTCCAGTNAACACAATCCCGTATACAGGTAAACATAACCACTTTGTACATGTACCTGGACCGTAGTTTTCTCACCGCCTGGGGCACTTACGTAACTCGTCGGGTAAGGCCGGGGGTGTGAAAATCCAGGTGAAGGGGGGCTATAGGCAAACGAATGCAAATAACAAATACTATTCATTACGGTCAAACGGTATCGCATATCAGCTCTGTGTGTCAGGCACTGGTCAGGTAAAACTCCGGACACTCATCAAATTGGTATTTACCTGTTCTGTTACCTTGGAGCCAAACTCATTCTTGACAGTCTAGCTAACGGTCGCTGTAATACTGGGAAACACGCATTGTGAAATTGTATAATCTTGACTAATGTGATGAGAAATTACAGATATATAAACATTGTACATTATCGCATACAAGCCTTCCGTATTTTTGTGAATCCGTAATTTTGATCTACAAATGATACCAAATCGCACAGTTGTGCGGAGAGAAGCGCACAACGGGGCGAACGATTGCTAAATCGCACAGTTGTGCGCACCATGTGTGGACGATGTGCGGACGGTGTGCGAACGATGTATGCACGGTGTGCGCACGCTATTTTTGGTGCGTTGTGCGGTCCCACAACTGTACGTAAGGTGGGGTTCTGAGTGATATTTGTTAAGTCCCCAGTGTAGGTACGTAAGGTGGGGTTCTGAGCGATATTTTTTGAGCCTCCAGTGTAGGTACGTTGGGTGGGGTTCTGAGTGATATTTGTGGAGCCTCAAGTGTCGGTACGTTAGGTGGGGTTCTGAGTGATATTTGTGGAGCCCTCAATGTGGGTACGTAAGGGGGGGTTCTGAGTGACGTTTGCGGGGTTTTCCGTGTAAGAATATGTATTGTGTGTGTGTGGTTTGTAAGTCAGTCGTTTATTCACATTGCAACAGTCTATTTCACTCTGAGGAATTTTCTTATTTCAAATTGGTAATGATGCGTCTTCGTAACAAGCAAGCATAAAAAAGAGCAAAATATCCTTTATACCTCATAACCCTTATCACATAAAGCACACACGTGTTTTTGAGAATATTCATTGCCATATTAGCTACACTATTTTCCCTTTATGACGAGACAGTTAGATTAAGAGTCGGTGCGTCATTGTTGACACCGTGAATTCGCTGATAAAGTTATAGGGCGTTGGTTAAATTCTCGTAGGATTACAGATGTAGCAGCAATACAGGGACTTTTTACGGCGTTGCATCTACCTACCTCTGCCGAACGCCTACTGGATTTTCGCGAGCAGTAGTTGACTGCCAGTGGGTAATTCGGTTTAACATGGAAGTCTAGATGACATTGGCACACGCTTGAGATACCTGACGGAACTGAAGATTTAAATATTAGACTTTGTTTTTGATATATGAATCTTAATGCTATTTTGAGTTTCTCATCATCATGGAAAAATAGAATTTAATGTTTCGATTCATCTGTAAACATCATCAATTGGTTATATCTGCTCAATCTCTGTTGTTTTCTATTGCTTTCTGTTGGAGTATTGTCTCTCAGGGGGAACAGCGTTTTACTATTGTACTGCATGAGATGACTCATGAAACTACTTTCTTTACGAATTACTTTCTAACGATCTAATGAGAACATCTTTTCTCATTGAGGATTTTACAATTAAACTTAATCTGACTGTTCATGATACTACCAACACTTTCTAACGACCTAATGAGAACATCTTTTCTCATTGAAGACACTTTAAAAATATCCAAGTTTGGTTAGAGTACAAGAAATGGTTCCCAGTACGCTCCTGTCGAGGGGTAGAAATGCTGTGATGGCAGAGCCGTGGCGACATTAGGAATGTAACTAGTATTTACAGGAATAACACCGTCAACATTTATCATTACAGAAATTCGTCTACATTATTGATGGTTCCCGTGGGCTACAGTGGGCATGCCTCCCGGTATGACACGTCTTTAACGAGCTTCCCATAAATTAATACTAAATGCATCCCTTTCATCAATCTGGTGTCATTCGTTTCGTGCACCATGTGTAGGGCATGAAGCCGTTAAAGGCTATCTGTACATATAACTCCCTAGATATAAAATGAAATTAATACCAGTTACTGTTGTTAAGTTATATACATTATAATAATGAAAGATCAACTCATATATCTGTAAACGAAACAAATATATATTAAATACCATGTTTCACTGTAAATTCGATGAATGTTTTATGTAGCACTGCAGTCAGTGTGTGGAATTGCCAGTATTCGTCAGCAGCAGCATACCGCCATCGCGCCATGTCTATGTAACATACTGTGTGCATTGTCTACACGATTGAGCAAGTAACGTTATTTAAGACGTAAATCAGAAGTAATTCATTCCTAAATGGTACGAATATTTAGTTTAAAACTTGGATAACTGACTATAACTGACTGTTAATTAATAGTTGATAACCTATAAAAATATGACCCTTGCTGACGTATTCTTTATATATAATGAAACACGCATACATACATGCATGACTAGTGCCGGTATATAGCGAAGAATGATCATGAGAGTTTTAGAATCAAAGACTTTTGACAATTAATTCCCATACGCGGTAGGCCTATTCTAATTGAAATTCCAACCCTGAAACAGAAAATGCTGATCTATCGTTGTTGGATGAAACAATACTGTTAAAGCCTGTTGACATGTCTTTCGATTCATTGACTCCCGTGATTACCGTCTTATGTGGAGGAAGCCGTGGAGATGTTACTTTACGTAAGGAGTAACGTTCGCCAAGTGCGAAGCAGTGTCACGCGAACCGTTAATAGAGATTCCCGCGTTAATCACCTGACGAGCATGCAGATTGATCACTGTTCTGCACGCTTTCATAATCAGGTACGCGTCTCTCGAGGTGGCGTCAAATGTGACTCCAAACCCATGTTGATCTGCTGGTGCCTGTCTTAGCTGGTCAGTGGTCAATGATGTCAATAATAAGAAATACTGTTTTTATTCTTCTAAAGGAGGGTTAATTGTAACATGTAACGTGATATACTGGACGTCTTGTTTCTATAATATGGCTGGTTTTTGGGGATATTTTATTGTTAGATATTGTGAGTTTTTTTACCAGTATTATTTTTCATATACTACTCAGATCAATAGTAATGATCAAAATGAAAGCGCACTTGTCTTTGTAATGTACAGATCCATCATGTTAGAGTCTACAGCTCAGTAGATTTTGACGATATTATGTCTGACAGCCAATTGTCTATATCAAGATAAAATTTTTCAAAGAGTTTCTTGAAGGTTCCTTAAACGGAAGAAAAAGTTAAAGCAAAATTATTATTGAAGAAAAGTTTATAGTCAAAATACAAATTGGCGCAAAATACATACTATTTAACATTTTCAGTGCAAAATGGAATTATAAAGTAGCTGCATAAGTCTGAATTCACTGATGTACGTTTTCTATGAATCAGTGTGGTGATACTATTATTGTATATCTTTCATTCATAACCATAGTGCTCTTTATTACATACGTCATGTTATAATGGCACCATTATGTCATTACCATTTCCGTGATACAAGGTAGCTTGTAGGCATTGTGCCTAGACGGAATTTTCATATAAACAAACACTACCACAAAAAGACCTTATATGAGTGTTTCGAAAACTAAAAACCGAACATCGAATAACTGTGCTAGCAACTTTGTTCGACCATAAAATATACCTGCCTTTTGGATATAAGTTCTTGTCACGTTCTTTATTGACTTTAAGCCGCCTTACGACTTATCAACGTTGAAAGTTGCATCTCTAGTGTACAAAAAACATGCCCTCCTCTCATCTTGTTCAGTGAGTAATAAAACAACTGCACTTGATGCTGTTGGCTGTAGTTTACAATGATCTGCGTCACTGGCACCACAAGTCGAGTGGGGTGGATTTCTTCATCACGAGCAGAACAAAATCTGATTTTGTTTTATTCTGGAATATCGCTTTGTTCAATGTATGCATTCAACAAAGCCTTGTGAGGGATTCGAAGAGCAGCGGTGACTTAAAAACGGTGATTCTGTAGGAAGAAACATCTACTATGAGGACATGATGTACGTTATATAGACGCACATATACCTATCATTGAAATACTCACTGGGACCTGGGCCCGTGTTCATGAAACCGTTCTCATGCTCAAGCATGGAATCTGTGCTCAACCCAACTTTCTGGTAACTCGCTTAGAACTTGTCAACGATCAAAAAGTCAAATGTAAACATGGAAAACAATAGTCTCTTCAAAATGTTACCAAATCATTGACAAAATATGATTTATTTATTGAGTTATAACCAGAACAAGAAATAAGACTTGAACACAAAATCCATGCTTGAGCATGAGAACGGCTTCGTGAATACGGGCCCTGGCCAGGACACGTATGGAAGGTTCCCTAGTAAATGTATCAGCGACCTGCATGTGTATCAATGTGGAAAAGTATGTACCTGATCAGAACCACATTAATGACTATGTCAGAGATCATCAATATTGTAGTGATCACAACCATAGCGAAGACCAGCTGTGAGATTCTCCAAAAGCTTATCTGACTGTCAGAATTATACCAATGCGTTCTGTACGTCTCAAAGCTTATCTGACTGTCAGTTATACCAATGCGTTCTGTACCTCTCAAAGTGTATCTGACTGTCAGAATTATGCCAATGCGTTCTGTACGTCTCAAAGCTTATATGACTGTCAGAATTATACCAATGCGTTCTGTACCTCTCAAAGCTTATCTGACTGTCAAAATTATTCCAATGCGTTATGTACGTCTCAAAGCTTATCTGACTGTCAAAATTATACCAATGCGTTATGTACGTCTCAAAGCTTATATGACTGTCAAAATTATACCAATGCGTTCTGTACGTCTCAAAGCTTATCTGACTGTCAGAATTATAACAATGCGTTCTGTACGTCTCAAAGCTTGTCTGACTGTCAGAATTATACCAATGCGTTCTGCACCTCTCAAAGCTTATCTGACTGTCAAAATTATACCAATGCGTTCTGTACCTCTCAAAGCTTATATGACTGTCAGAATTATACCAATGCGTTCTGTACGTGTATGAGCCCCTCTCAAAGCTTATCTGACTCTCAGAATTATACCAATGCGTTCTGTACCTCTCAAAGCTTATCTGACTGTCAGTACGTTTATGAGCACCTCCCGAACTTAAAACATTTCAGAACCAGGAAAGTTCTCATTTGAAAGTGTCTCCACATCACCCTTTTTTACCAGCGTCCTAAGCCTGTGCTAGTTGTAAATGCTGTCTTTGTACCCATCTATCTCAGTAAGTTTGTACTAGGTTACACGTGTAGGTGAGTTCACAATTCCAATATGTGTCAATTGTTATAAATAGAGTTAAATTTTCATTTTTATTAAAAGTGTTATCATAATTCTATATGCTACCTTCCTTTGAGGTACACCTGGTTTTCAATGTACTCGGTAAGTAGCTTCTGCTGTGTGCTGCACTCGGGTCCCTTCCGCCTGACATCTGGTCTTCATTCAGATACACTAAGGGTTTCTTTGTGATGCAATTTCGCAGGTGCTTCGAAGTGTTAAATAGGAAACATGATTAAAAAAGAGGAACGCTGATATAACAGCATTGTTGAATAATGTAAATGATTAAATGTATAAAACTATAAAACAAGGAACATGGAACCTTTGTTAAATTAGAGCTTGGTCAATTTTGTTGAATTAGAACTTAGTTCAAATTTTGGTAAATATGGACATTGTTATACCACGGACTTAATTCCGTGGTTATACTATTGGTAAATGAGAACATTGTTATACTATTAATAAATGAGAACATTGTTATACTATTGTTAAATGAGAACATTGTTATATTATTGATAAATGAGAACATTGTTATACTATTGGTAAATGAGAACATTGTTATACTACATGTATTGTTAAATGAGAACATTGTTATACTATTGATAAATGAGAACATTGTTATACTATTGTTAAATGAGAATATTGTAATACTATTTTTAAATAGAAATATTGTCATACTATGTTAAATGACAACATTGTTGTACCATTGTTAACTGAAATCATTGGTGTACTGTTGTTAAATATGAACATTGTTACACTATGGTTAAACGAGAACATTGTTTTAATACTGTTGAACGAGGACATTGTTATGATATTGTTAAATGAGGACATTGTTATGATATTGTTAAACCAGGACATTGTTATGATATTGTTAAACGAGGACATTCTTATATTACTGTTAAACAAGGACATTGTTATGATATTGTTTAACGAGGTCATTGATATATTACTGGTAAACAATGACATTATTATGATATTGTTAAACGAGAACATTGCTATATTACTGATAAACAAGGACATTGTTATGATATTGTTAAACGAGGACATTGTTATATTACTGTTAAACAAGGACATTGTTATGCTATTGTTAACGAGGACATTGTTATCTTACTGATAAACAAGGACATTGTTATATTACTGTTAAACAAGGACATTGTTATGATATTGTTAAACGAGGACATTGTTATGATATTGTTAAACGAGGACATTCCTATATTACTGGTAAACAATGACATTATTATGATATTGTTAAACGAGAACATTGCTATATTACTGATAAACAATGACATTGTTATGATATTGTTAAACGAGGACATTCCTATATTACTGGTAAACAATGACATTATTATGATATTGTTAAACGAGGACATTGCTATATTAATGGCAAACGAGGACATTGTTATGATATTGTTAAATGAGGACATTGTTATGATATTGTTAAACCAGGACATTGTTATGATATTGTTAAACGAGGACATTCCTATATTACTGGTAAACAATGACATTATTATGATATTGTTAAACGAGGACATTGCTATATTACTGGTAAACGAGGACATTGGTATATTACTGGTAAACAAGGACATTGTTATATTACTGGTAAACAAGGACATTGTTATATTACTGGTAAACGAGGACATTGTTATATTACTGGTAAACGAGGACATTGCTATATTACTGGTAAACGTGGACATTGCTATATTACTGGTAAACGAGGACATTGCTATATTACTGGTTAACGAGGGCATTGCTATATTACTGGTAAACGAGGACATTGTTATATTACTGGTAAACGAGGACATTGCTATATTACTGGTAAACGAGGACATTGTTATATTACTGGTAAACAATGACATTATTATGATATTGTTAAACGAGGACATTGTTATATTACTGGTAAACAAGGACATTGTTATGATATTGTTAAACGAGGACATTGCTATTAAACGAGGACATTGCTATATTACTGGTAAACGAGGACATTGCTATATTACTGGTAAATGAGGACATTTTTATATTACTGCTAAACGAGGACATTGCTATATTACTGGTAAACGAGGACATTGTTATATTACTGGTAAACAATGACATTATTATGATATTGTTAAACGAGGACATTGTTATATTACTGCTAAACGAGGACATTGTTATATTACTGGTAAACGAGGACTTTGTTATGATATTGTTATGGTTGGCACTACTGAAATGATCGATATTTGAAACATTGATCTTTTAAACTTTTATTATTCAAAATCGTGTCAAAAAGCAAGGACCAAGAAAAGACAATAAAATACATGGCTACCCTACTCCAAAAATACTTCGAGGGTACAAGAGGACGTACGCAATAAATATTTTAGCAATATATATATATTGATCAATTAAAATGTCTTGAACTTATATATGGCACAGATTGTCCGGCGTTCGGCGTCCTTCCGTCAACTTTTCCTTTAAACGCTACTAGTCCTAAACGGCCAAGTAGATTTTGACTAAATTTAAAAATAGGGGAAATAGAGGGGTAAACCTTTAAAATCCTTCTTCTATCGGAAGGATTAAAGGATTTTATCCTTCTTTAGTCTTGAGCATACTTGGGCAAAGGGGACTCAATTTTGTATAAACGGTGGGTGTGGCCGAATAGGGGAAATAGAGGTAAAACCTTTAAAATCCTTCTTCTACCATAGAGATTCAAGTATTTTATCCTAAATTAGTATGGAACATCGATCCTTGCATCTTGGTCTTGGTGTGGCCCCCTGGGGGCAGAGGGGCGGGCCCAATAGGGGAAACATAGCAAATTCTTCAAAATCCTTGTCCTTCTGTAGGAATGACATATTTTTTTTCCAAATTTAGTATGAAGTATCATTGGGTGAAGGGAAATCAGTTTTGTGTAAATGGTGTGTCTGACCCCCCTGGAGCCTGAGAGGTGGGGCCCTATATAGGTAATTAAGGAAATTCTTGAAAATTCCTCTTCTGTAGGAATAACAGGATGTTGTCCATATTTGGTCTAAAGCATCATTGGGTAAAGGCAACTTGAGTTTGTATCAAAGGTGGGTCTGACCCACCTTGGGACAGAGGGGCGGGCCCCAATAGCGGAAACATAGCAAGTTCTTCAAAATCCTTCTTTTCCTATAGGAATGACAGGATTTTGTCCAATTGCATATAAATATAACCCCTGACTAACCATGTAATTCATGTACACTACCAGCAACATCTTGCTATTCCAACTTCAATTTTACTAACATCTCCAGGTGAGAGATACAGGCCCTCTGGGCCTCTTGTTTTTATTCCTTTAATAACTAAAATATTGTGGAAAAATAAATACAACAATACGAACTAGGGTATATAAAACACACGGATTCTCAAGCTAAAACACATTGAGTCAATTGCAAGAACAAAGGGTTTTATATTTTGGATACAAAGTCAATTCCTTCATACAATAGCATCTACAGGATAAATTGAGGTAAAAAAGACATAAAGCATTCATAGTTTTGTAAAATTTCATCTAAACAATTAAAGCTTAGATTCAGAAGATTATCCGGGTTGTACTAAATAGCGTAAAATACGGACATGAACCATAAAATAAGATACAATGTACATTACTACACTTTTAGTAAAAAAGGAACATAAAGAGACTAAAGTAAAGGAAGCGTCACGACTCCACTTTTGTTAAATAAGGGGCATAAATAAACTAATGTAAAATAAGGAATACGACTTCACTTTTGTTAAATAAGGGACAAAAATAATCGTAAAATAAGGGACACGACTATAGTTTTGTAAAAGAAGGGATAAAAACAAATTAAAAAAGGGACATGGCTATATCATCGATAAATTATAGGGACAATACCTACTGTTGTTAAAAGAAGGGACATAAATATGATATTATCAATCAAAAGGACATGACGATAATATTGTAAAACAAGGGACATAACTATACTATTGATATATAAGAGACCTATCCGTACTTTGTTAAATATGTGTCCAGATATGTATTTCGTATATCATACCATTTTGAAGATGTCGGAGTACTGCTTAGGAGTTTGCATTTTAGATCTTCTCAATTAACGCTAAAAATATAAATATAATTCACGAAAAACATATAACTCACAGTACTACGCGTTTTTGGACTGTGTTGGCTTTTCCCGATATTGGATATGTTTTTAGCAATGATAATGTATTTGCCATTGGCGTACACTATTTGTCTTTCGCCTGACGGGCCATGTTATATGTTGTATTATTGATCCATACGACGACCAACCTGCAGCGCCACCGTTCCCTGAGGAGACAACTCTAGACAGCTTTGACATGACGGACGTTATCTCCGGTAAGAAAGGGCATGGCTGACAGGCAGTGTCCCTTGTCGATTCTCATCCGCCAATACCGTCATCAATCGGACCTCACCACAACGATAACGTGTAATATGTAGAGGAGACAGCTACTGGGAGAATACCTTAATCTGTTACCAGGTAGCCAGCGTTCAGACATTAAAACATTGAATTAACGAAAATATACTTTACTAGCAGCGTCTCTCTGAGCATCACATGGGGGTACATGTATGCATGATCGTACAAAGTACATAGACAATGAAAATGTTCGCACAATCAATCATTTTAAAGAGTTGTTTCATACGTTTTATTAAATCGTACAAATCAACGACTAAGCCTTATGTACCATTTACTTGTTAATCTATAGGAGATTAACTGTTATAATTATATAAATAAACGAGTTCACATCACACACGTGACAAGTATTCTACCAATGTGCAATATACGAAGCACAATAACGCAGATACCTTTTGCAGTATAAATGAATTGGGGCAGCATCATACCAACAGATATGCTCCCTCCGAAAGAGGCGCAGTCTCGTAACATACCCATTCGGCATGACTGTATCGGGCGGCATGTCATCGGTATCAAGCATGCATGTTTTTAATGAAACAATTTAAGACAAAAAAGGTACTTGGTAGATAGATTGACTATGTTTGACATTGTTGTGGGAGCTTGCTTGGCTTTCGTCATTAAAGGTGTTATGGCTGTCGTTAGAGATGTAAATGAGTTTATCACTATTTGTCATATGATGTTGTTTAAACAAAGGAACATATCAAAAAGGATTGCGCCAGTCATTTCGTTGGTAAATCGCATCCCTCGTGACCATATATGTCAATCACAGTAAAGTGCTGTAATCCCCTGTCACAAGAAAAGGAGATTTCAGAGGCGGACATCGACGCAGCTGCTTCAGTATTTACAATTACGAATGAGTCCCGGGAGAGAGATTTCCAGTCGAGGATGTACCAGTGTGATTATCTACCCTGTCGTGTCCCATTATCGTTCCTGTCACCATCTTCACTGCATGAATCGAAAGACGGTAGTGACTATCGCATATATACGTAAATATAAATAAATTTTGTCATCAAATCAAAACAATTGGTTGTTAATCAATGTGCTTTTATGTGCATCTCTAATAAAACAATATTGACATCATAACGAAATCTTCGTTTTTTGAGTGGTTGTTTTAGGGACGTTGTCGGTCATACTTTAGGCGGAGCGACAAGCGTCACGTTGACATGTACGGAATAGCGTTACAATAACGAGACTTATGAACGTACAGTTCGTTCGGAAAGGTGATAAAAGGAACATTCAACGCAAAAGTAATTATTTTTGTATTTTGTTTAAGATCTACTAAATGTTTATTTCCCACAAGTACAAAATGAATGTACATCAAACCTGTCTGACATCCAAACGTTGAGCATTGACAGCTCACACGTCGGCCTATTCCAAATGTGTGTATGTCGTCGGAAGCGTTGGCTGTTTGCTTGTTGTCCGTGCGAAATAATATATGGTATCATGTTAGATGTTAAGTATGTACGTCTGTACTGTGATAAAATTAAAGTAGATAATGTATACCACAAGGTCAATACACAGGTAAAAGTTATCCTAAAAAGTCAGTACGCAGTAACGAAATATACCACAGCGTAATGTCGACCTGTCAGAAGCACCATGTGATTGCTGTGTAGCTGTTATGGCAACGAAACCTAAGCGGTTGAATTCGCAGTCCCCTTATACTCATATATACCAATTTTCATAAATATCGAACAATATTTAAATATCGCCCGATTAGAAGCCTCCGTACCGTGTGGTTGCTATGAAAACGATCTGAAAATGAAGACTTGAATGCACAACAATATATGCCCATTATTAATCACTTGAATAATAATAATAACAAGTACTAATTGTAATCGGGGACCATAACAGAATTCCCTCAAATCCCGCAGTTAAGTTCGCAGTGCCAAAATACACCTACATACCAACTTTGAGTGAAATCAAAGAATATCTAAATTTCGACCAATCAGAACCCAGTATACGGCAACCATTTTAGAAGCGCAGTTGCGAAAAATGGTGTCTTGCACATCGAAGAAGAAGAAGGAGAAGAAGAAGAAGAAGAAGAAGAAGAAGAAGAAGAAGAAGAAGAAGAAGAAGAAGAAGAAGAAGAAAAAGAAGAAGAAGAAGAAACGGGGTAAAACCAAAAAGTCCCCCACTTCGATTGGGGGACTNCAATAAGTCCCCAACTTCGTTTGGGGGACATAATTACAAAATAGCATACATAGACTAAATATACCATAGTGTCAATTCACAAGGATGACATATTACACAGCACCAATGCACAAGGGCAAAATATACCGCAGCGTCAACACATAATGACGGAATATGTTATAGCATCAACACATCAGTACATAACAATACCAAAGCTTTAACGATCAACGTCGAAATAAACCATAGCAATAATACCAGAATATAATAATACCAAAGCGTCAACATCCAAGGACGAAATAAACCATAGCAATAATACCAGAATATAACAATACCAAAGCGTCAACGATCAACGACGAAATAAACCATAGCAATAATACCAGAATAAAATAATACCAAAGCGTCAACACCCGAGGACGAAATAAACCATAGCATCAATACCAGAATATAATAATACCAAAGCGTCAACACCCAAGGACGAAATAAACCATAGCATCAATACCAGAATATAATTATACCAAGCGTCAGCGATCAACGACGAAATAAACCATAGCAATAATACCAGAATATAATAATACCAAAGCGTCAACACCCAAGGACGAAATAAACCATAGCATCAATACCAGAATATAATAATACCAAAGCGTCTACGATAAACGACTAAATAAACCAAAACATCAATACCAGAATATAATAATACCAAAGCGTCAACGATCAACGACGAAAGAAATCATAGCAATAATACCAGAATATATAAATACCAAAGCGTCAACACCCAAGGACGAAATAAAACATAGCAATAATACCAGAATATAATAATACCAAAGCGTCAACGATCAACGACGGAATAAACCATAGCAATAATACCAGAATATAATAATACCAAAACGTCAACAACCAAGGACGAAATAAACCCTAGCATCCATACCAGTATATAATGATACCAAAACGTCAACGACCAACGACGAAATAGACCGCAAGTGTCAACAACCCAGGACAAAATAAACCAAAGCAATAATACCAGAATATAATAATACCAAAACGTCACCAACCAAGGACGAAATAAACCCTAGCATCCATACCAGTATATAATGATACCAAAGCGTCAACGACCAACGACGAAATAGACCGCAAGTGTCAACAACCCAGGACAAAATAAACCAAAGGAATAATACCAGAATATAATAATAACAAAGCGTCAACCCCCAAGGACGAAATAAACCATAGGAATAATACCAGAATATAATAATACCAAAGCGTCAATACCCAAAGACGAAATAAACCATAGCATTAATACCAGAATATAATAATACCAAAGCGTCAACACCCAAGGACGAAATAAACCAAAGCATCAATACCAGACTATAACAATACCAAAACGTCAACGATCAACGACGAAATAAACCATAGTATCAATACCAGAATATAATAATACCAAAACGTCAACGATCAACGACGAAACAAACCATAGCATCAATACCAGAATATAATAATACCAAAGCGTCAACGATCAACGACAAAATAAACCATAGCATCAATACCAGAATATAAAAATACCAAAGCGTCAACGATCAACGACGAAATAAACCATAACATTAATACCAGAACATAGCAATACCAAAGCGTCAACGGTCAACGACGAAATAAACAATAGCATTAATACCAGAATATAGCAATACCAAAGCGTGAACGATCAACAAGGAAATAAACCATAGCATCAATACCAAAATATAATAATACCAAAACGTCAACGATCAACGACGAAATAGACCGCAAGCGTCAACACGAAAGAACAAAATACACAGAGCGTCAACACAAACTTACGGTATATTCCACAGCGTCAATATTAAAGGTTTAATAGAAACCACAGCGTCAACACACAGGGACGAAATCAAATCAAGTTAAGGCAATGCAATAGCAAAAAGAGCAGAAAAAATAACAAAAGCAAACAAAGCAAAACTAAAATATACACCGGAAAAATATTACATTTCAAAATTTTGAATACGAAATGTCCATCCCATGTTTAAATAACATAGAATTATCAACTTCGTCACAATAGACTATTTGATGTTCCAATACCATGTAGTTGTATTTTTCCAAAACTTATATCAGAGTGTGACAATCAAACCTCTGCAGGGTACAGTTTGAGTGTAAGTATGACCAGATCATTTGTAACTGGGTGACTAGGTTTGTGATAACCCTTGTTTTATGGCTAAGAATGTAGCACTCAGTGTGATCTCCTGTGAAATCGGGGAAAAATTTCGAACTCTTACGTGTAACGACAGAGACGGAAAATAAGCTGTGTCCCCTACTAGTGTACCCATAAGCCACGTGTTACAGTTCAAAGGTCGACATAGTATGAAAAAAAACACTTTAATAACCTGCACTGCGGTTTTGAGAGCAGTCGCTATCATTCCGAGGTATATTTAGTAAATAGAGGATCTGACACGAGTGTTCATGTAATATTGAATTTATTGAACAAGTTTAATAAATTCAATATTACATGAACACGAGTGTTAGATTCTATATATTATATAATTCGAGAAACACTCTTTTTCTTGACACGTCTCCTCTATATAAATTGTACCAATGGCTGACGAAAGGACGCATTACATGCATTTTGTTTGGAGCTCGCTGCGCCACAAAATATAGTTTCAGAAACTTCTTCCCAAGAACCTTTTCAATAAACAAACAATCATTTAGGTTTTCTTCATCAACCAATGTTTTAATAATTATCATAACAACATTAATAATAATTTTTTATACGAAAATCATTCAACGAATTGGCGTTTACGAAGATAGCAGTGACATCACATATTTGGCACAAAGGCGCGTGCACTGTCAAGGTAAATGTCAGCACAATACACATCGAAGTCTGCACTTTATAAAAGTTTACAGGGACTGGAGTGATTGTTACTCTCCTATAACACAGGCGCATTTCTTTGGAGAGGGATGTTGGTGAATGTGAACCTCGATGATTCCTCCTGTCACTGAGCCAGAAAATATACTGTAAATTTGTGTGAAGCTAACATTCGTGTTTATATAATATTGAATTTATTAAACTCGTTTGTTAATTTAATTCTCCCAGTGCCCCTGCCTCTGCTATCTATACAAACAGTAACTCGGTCAGCCATTTTGTTTACAAACGTAGAAGTTGTAGTGCTCAGGAATATGACCTTTTTCCCACGGTGGCAAGACTAATTTGCATGCTTATTGTAAGTGTGCTATATCGTTTTATTGAACGGCAATATTGCACGGAAATAGCCTGTATTATATAATAAATGGACATATGCAAACCATAAAGAATATACATACTTGTATATATTTTTACTGTATATCTTGTACTGCATAAAGTATAAAGTTCGTACTTCCCTTCATATTTGGCTTACTGTATTTGTTTCCTAATGTTTATAGGTGCAGTCACGTGTGTGTAAGTTCATTTTTTAAGAGAAATTGGGATTTTTCCAAGTATATAAGCCATTTCATGGAACTGTAGAATTCACATTTAAGAGCTTTTCTCCCAGCTGGAGTGCGTTTTCGATGGAAACATAAATTGGTAGTTTGTTTGTTAGGTATGTGCACCATCCTGCACGATAAAGGCGCATCACCGGAAGAGTACAGACGTGTCTCAAGTAGCAATGTATTATACATATAACTGCAGAGTATACGAATTATCAAACACATATATCACACCTTTGGCAATATGTGTCCACAATTAGCCATGTACAACTTGATTCACTATTCATAGAGGACCTACAAAACCTTGAATTTTAACGATCTAACATGTGTTACGATCTACACACTACATCACATGTCATTTGGTTAGATCTTTACACTATTTTGTCTACGATGTACTGAGAAATCAAATCTGTCTGACCTTTAAATCTTGATTTGTTTTACCTTTGATACCATTGACGATTCCTTTATGGACGGTATGACCATATTGCGCAGCAAAACGTTAACTTCCTTTGATTTTCGCATCGACATACACATTTTGTAGATGAGTGCCTGACGATTTCACCGCTGAACGTTTCAATATTGCACCATTTTCCATCTCATATTACAAAAACGTAAAAACAAAATATGGAATGTAATCTATTCACTAAAAATTATGCGAAATTCTTGAACTTACTCTTCGATTAAGTGAGTAATATGTTGGTCCTGTTACATACAGACTCTGAAGTGTAATCCTGCCGGCGGAAACAGGTGCACTATTAATGGCGCGTGCACACATCTGTCCTAATTACGTACAAAGTTATGTTACGTGTTCAATTAAAGGGCGATAATCAGTAGTTAACCATACAGACCTCTTAGTGAGCATGTACAGTTAACTTTGACGTTGAGTTGATTTTTTTCCTTTTATGCCATCTTGTTAAAAAGAAATCATGTATACTTCAGTTTATTGATTTTTTTTTTTAAATACGGTTTGAATGCTTTAAACGATTAATTTGGCAAGGAAGACTTTCAGTATAAATATACACAATCGGGGACGAATTGAATTTTATTATAAAGAAATACTGATAGAAAACCGCATGCAACAAATGTTTTACCGCACGAGTTTTTCAGGGAAGATTTATTTCTAGTTCATTTCTTGTTAGATCAATTGTTCTAACGCTAGAATAAGTTACTAATGGAAAACGATAGTCATACCTCTCAGAAATCTTAAATTTAGGAGAAATAGCACGCTCCATTTTATCATTAATGTGTCCCAGGTTGGATATGTAAACATTGATTATTTGGGCAATGTATTGGATGATGACAGAAAGCAATTATTTAATCACCAAGGCAGGCGCGAGGGAACATTTTTTCATAACCTTATGCTGTACAGAACGAATCTTTTCACAAAAAGATTATTTTTATAATTTTGTATTAGGATTTACAGATCCCATAAAAGCAAACTTATTAAGTGAAAATTCAATTAAATGTCGTAGTTGTAACATATCTTTGAGTGCACAGTCTATTTACACCTGCTGATAATTTGTCCTATAATTATGTTCTAATATTGCGATACAAATCACCTAATACGCTTACAATACGAGAGCTTATGAAAATTTGACACACAGCGGAGACATGGTAGACTAAGATCGAGGCATCGTGGCTATATAATGTGTTTATATTTCATCACTTGAAATGGTATCCGTTGATACATTGCGACATCTCTACTATGTATGACAGCTCAGTTAAAAGACAAAGACAGAATTAAGTACCTACATATTCTTAGCTACAAGTATTCGCCGTAAAAAGAGAACTAAATTGTAACAGCTTTTCGAATCAATTTTAACAGCTTTTGAAATGTCGGTCGTCTGACGGAAGTTTAAAGTTGAATTAATATCAAAGATGGCAGTTACTAACCCGATCACGAAGCCGTGAAACATGTGAACTATAGATGTTTCTATCCAAGAATTTTATTTACGGTTTTTCCTATTTTCTGTTGTGGATGAAAAGAAAGTATATTTGTAGTCTGCTATAGTGGTATAGCCGTTGATATCATCTTAACTATATTTATCAGTAACGAATTATTATTAAATTGAATAAATAATCAGTACAAAATATCAATATGTCTATATTCTTACAATACGACAATACTCTCAATCATTGATAAATGTACCTATATTGCTATGCTGTAAGTACAACAGCAATATACTTATAATAACAGGACTAACATTTCATGGCTAAACCTCTCCTACATGTACCATATGAATATAGTATTACTTTTACAACAATACAGTTATGCTCCTGATTCAATAGCAGTAAAAAAAATATACACTAAGAATTATCTCAATATGACTATACACTTGGAACAAAATAAAACAACTTCTTGAGTCACAAAAAGATAACTGCTTGTAAATATCATGCCCCGAAACCGGGTAACAACTGGTATGAGTGTCCTCTGCCCCTTAGAGACTGTGTCAAATGATTTATGTCGAAATGAGATGTTTTTAACATGCTTTTAATCGCATTACATCCCGATCCTCAAGGTTTCAGCCGTTTACTCGAGCAATGGTCTAACCGACTCTGACTTAAGCAGGTTACAGCTAGCGAGTGTGTCATTGGAGACCCAGTAATAACTAAATTACCAGACCAGGCTTTCTGTTTCATTATTTTTATTCCAAATCTACATCAACATGTTGAGATGGGCTCTTACGTAAACCGCCCCAGATTATTCTGTTAATAGATCGCAATTACATTAATCCTAAATCCCCTAGGCCTGTTGATGAAAAGGTAGCCCGATACAGGCCCTCCACTAGTGGGAATACAATTTACTGGAGTATTATAAAACAATCCCAATTGTAATTAAAACAGGATATTTCTACAGCATTCATGTTCCTTATAAACAATATTCTTGTTTTATTTCAGCGAAACTGTCAGATTTATTTTTAAAGTCTGAGGTGTAAATCTGTTCCAAGATAGCATGCCTATTTATAAGGTTGTCGTATTTTGTACCGCCGCTAGACACTGTGCTGTGGCCGTTGTTTTGATATTGCCACAGGAACTAAATGTCTGTAATAAATATTTATGGAACGTACAGAGTTTAGTGTCAGCCCTGTGGTACAAAACCAAAATTGTTTAAATAGCACGTGTAAGTTTGGCACATAGATCTTGAAGTACGGAATTGGGGAGATTTATTCGACAAATACCCTCATAAGTGTACGGAATCAATGTGTTTGAGGATAAGAACTTAGCACAGTGATTCAAAAGGAAATTAGAGCTCATCTCTTAAAACTGATTCAACATGTGCAATTAATCGTTCGGAAAGGTATTGAGTGCAAGTGTTTTTTTCACCATGTTAAAGGGGCTGTATTCTCTATAAGAGACAGCAGTACATTGTAGGTAATGAACAGCCCTCGGTACATTGTACATATTATAGAAATAACATGTAATATTCATATTGAAAGTGTCGGAGTGATAACGTTCGATACGATATTTTTGTGTCATGTTTGCACTTTGCAGACAGATTTTAACGTCAAGTTGAAGGGACCGCAGTGCACCATACGGAACGTTTCAGCACCCTACCACAGCGGTCGCAATGCACTGTACAGAAAAAAATCAGCATGATGATGAAAAGACCGAAAACACTGTACTCTGAGATTTTCCAGCGTTATGTTCAAGAGCCGTTGTTCACTGTGGCGTTCTCGGTTTTGCGAAAAGTGGCTGATCCTTATATGATAGATAAAACATTATAATGTGCACCTGACATTCATTCATGTATCCTTTTGTATAGTCGAACATATATCAGTGTTTTTATTTTATATTTCCTTCTGTCCAATCTGCGTAGATAGTTTACCAAAGTATTACCGTTCATCGCTTCGTATTTAAGATGATTGATAATATCTATATGCTTTTTGATATTTGTATAAGAATGTGTATTTTTTTTTTTGCATTTACACACCAGGCGCCAATTAAAACAAAAACTCAGCCACATCCGAATCATTTCGAGTTATATATCTTCTATTGTATAAAATATATCTCTAACAAGTACCGACCAGGATTGTTTGCAAAAAAGGTCAGCTTGGCTAAAAATAAACAACTTGCAGCACACGAATGAAAGCGTTTTGGGACAATATCTGAGGAATTGATAGGTCATAATAGTTACAAGGGTGTGTCTGCTGGGCATGAAGTACATACTTGTAGGACTAAATCCGCCGGTAACAATGTCTGTTCCGTTGAGGAAAGATCATCTTACCCCCACCGCTCACGGGCCAGATCCGTCAGAATGTAAAGCAGACTGCAGCCCTGATTCGGTCTATTTCAAATTATGCTGAAATTGGCAAAGAAGGCATGTTTATGATGAATTAATTGGTTTACCTAAATGTTTTACACTCGTTTTCTCCAGATGCCACCGGAGGAAAAGGTACATCTGTGTCGGTATCCGCGCCCCCAACACGCGCCGGGTATTTACCTTACAAACAGGACATGGAGTCTGGTATTTATACAACTCCGGAAACCGTTCAACTAAATACATAATTTATTATCAATCTACAAAGAAATGTTTAAAACGAATATAAATCAGTATGGGCAGGTATAGGATAAAACCGTGATAAAGATTTACTAGAATCCGTGACCTACCCACGAGAAGACTTACCAAGGTCCTTCAGAGCAGCGTCAGTGCCAAGGGGGAGTCAATTGACCATTACAACTCAACCAGTAGTATATAACTATACGTGGTCGATGGTTTTCTGATGAAAAACTGTACATCGTTTGATAAATACCGCTCGTATAATTAAAACTATTGTTTAGGAGCGATTGTCATAGTTTGTCCTCCGCTATGTATATATAAAGCGATGCTCTTCGTGTATTCAGTGTGTATACAGATAATCAAAAGAAATCATCTCAATCAATGTGTAATACATGCATGTGTGTTATACTGTATGGTAATTCGACACGTATATACTCTTTAAAGTCCCGACCATGTGCATTGACTCATAGAGTTCCATTCTGTCTGTATGAGTTATTAATAGCAACGAGTTAGATAAGCTGTATACAGGAGTAACATAGTCTCTGTAAACTTCATAAAAGCTACTGAAAAAAATCAAAAGGGCAATATGGAAATGGAATAGATTTTATCAAATTTGTTTTGTTAATATCACATTTTGTTACCAGACAAATGTGATTCCGTAAAATAATCGAATTCCCCCGAGGTGGAAATGAAGTGGTTTTCTGTTCTGAATCAAATTAAACTCAATTGGTAACTTACTTAGCAGAAAATGTCGTGCGGTATACGTTCTGCATATTTGAAACATCGCCGAAGGTTAGAGAAGGTTGGTCTGGTAAAGTTACCATCCCAACAGAACAGTGTTCTGATGCGAGACAGTGGCCTCTAAAACCCATTACATTGAAATACCGAATGGAAACAGGTGCCCGAATACAGAATGTGTCTTATTAAGAACAGATGACCGTACTTTGATTGATCTGTACGAGACATGGGCTAACTACCACTTATATTTTGTAGAGATTTATGTGTGGACACAGACACTCTTACAGCTGTCTGGGTAATTAGACTGGTAATCCGTGCCTGGTCACTTCGTCCACCAATATGTGCCGTTACTTTATTCCTGAAGCCCAAAAAACCCTCTGGATCCGCCACTGTGTAGTATATTTTAAATTCAGATTATCTTTAATGGATTAAGTCAACATGTGTGTGGTTTGTTTTTCTTTTGTTGTTGTTGGTTTTTTCTTCTTCTTCTTCTTCTTCTTCTTCTTCTTCTTCTTCTTCTTCTTCTTCTTTTTCTTCTTTCTTCTTCTTCTATATAACATATATCCCTATATGGAATTTCTCACCATAGACGTCATATAAGATTGATTAATTTTTGTGGTTAAAGAGAATAAATCTAAAGACGTTTCTCAATAGATTTCTTCATAAGCGACAAACGCCAACGTGAATATTAAACAAGACACCCCTCTTCAGTCCTTTAATACTAACTGCTTATAGAAGATCTCAGCTTTCATTCTTCAGTGTGAGTAATTAGTGCAGTACGTTATTTTTATTTGGTATTATAATCGTCCGTCTGTCGTACTAATTGTACCCAGGGAGTACACCTACATGACACACGACGTTCTGGTCGACTCTGACCCGACAGAGAAAAGATATTAACCCTTTTTAAACATTTCTTTCCCTTTTACAGCCATTCAACGTCAACCTGCTCATGGAGTCTAGGTTTTATGATATCTGATAATTAGATCTTACTAAGAAGGCCCCGAAGTGGTGCTTGGTGAGGTGTAAATGTCCGTCTAGCGGTCGATATGCCCGCGACTTACGACGGAAGGGTTATCCCTTCCTGTAACGTCTCCCATTGGTGCAATTGTCAGACAGAAAACGACAATGCTATACGACAAAAAGATGACGGTATTGCTCCCAGTCTACTGTTTTCACACATAAATGTGCTGGTATAATATGGGTATATTGGCAATATAGCCGGGGCCACACTAAGTGTAGAAACTTACAAATGGACATGCTGCTGAACAAAACCTATTTGGTTTGACACTCCCGCTGCTTTTGTCGGAATCACCGCACTTTATCCGAGCCGGTCAATAAAAAAGAGTCGCCATTTTGTCATCTACCCGCTACGATTTCCACTAATGACAAAGATCGTAGACCTCTCTGGAACCTTTTATCTTCCGGCTTCTTTTCTGGATATGTCCCCTGGGAATACACACACACTGGCTGTAGTCTAGGGAATATCACGGAGTAGATTTGATTGACATTTCAACATTTAAACTACGTAAGCATCGATAAACAGGAGAAATGGACAAACTAACTGTATATTGAAAGTTTTTTATGAGTTAGAAACTCAATAAAAAAAAGGCTTGGTTTCTTGATGGGTTTGATCCTAATCGTTAAATTATTTCCATGACCTGAATGACACAGTGGGAAATAAAAACAAAATAAGTCTAGAAATGTGATCCTGCTGTTTGGACGAGATACAATCTAAGGCTAGGAGATCCACATGTTTTGTGTGAGCAACATACAAACAAAGGCTGCGACATGCATGCCCCTGTATACGTATGAAAGTGACTTTGAATTGGTACCTTTATATGATTATATTGAAATCGTTGCGTTTTCAAATTCCAAATGCAAATTCTGTTTTCAATTTGTGTGATTTCCATCTTGGCGTCTACGCCTTTTTTTTTACCTGAAGTCAATTGCACACCGCTGATGTTAGGAACGTGCATTCTGCTGCGATTGACTTACTTACACAGTCTGTACAGGATGTTTCGCCTGTCCTCTGATTGTTAGTAAAGTAATCAGAAACATACACGCTTCCGGACTTTTTCGGTGCGGCTCTTAGAAACTGCTGAACAACAAAAGACTCTTCTTACTAGTGTATTTGATGTAACGTTGGCTTTGTGTTTAGTTAACACGTTCTTTTGTGAGTTAGGTGGAATTGGGTAATAGTACAATGCATTAATGTGTTATTTAGGAGATTCAAGTTTAACCGTACCAGCAGATCAAGAATAGTTTATCAATGAATAAGAATTGAAAGCTTAAACCGCGAAATGATGATAATATATGTAGTATAATGTATACTGACCTGATACCTGGAGCTCGTTTATAAACTGTTTCCTTGTCTACTATTTAATCTAAAGAGAAAAACTGGTCCATTACAACGCGTCCAAAAGTCTGCCTTTAGTAATACGATATGATAAGAAGAACCCTTAATCAAAATGAAACAAGAAATAAATATTCAGGATGGATCGGAAATGATTAATAGAAATCTGAACATTTGGGAATTCATAGTGAGTTACCGACAAAAAAACCTGCAGAAATTCTCACCTGAGCAGCATCTATTTCCAGAGCAGAAATTCAGAACAACGATATAAAACAGACCAACATATAACAGAGGGGTTCTTGACATTAATAGCTAGAAAATTGTGGAAAATCAAATCAAATTCAATTGTAAAAATAAAATAAAAAATTACTTTCAAATGTAATACTTCGTTCAAGGTGAAACAGTTTTTTTAGACAGAAATCTATATAGTATGTTAGGTTTTATCGAGAACTGATCTCCAACGACCGGTATATGAACTTGCGGAAAATGATTTTAGGCAGAAAAATCTTCCGTGATATTCGTTTACCAAAGAAAACCAATCGAGATCAAAGAATAAATTTGTATGCAGTTTTTAAAAACACTTTTAAAGTCATATGTAGATGATCAGACAGCTTTTTGTATTGCCAAATTTACTAAATTAAACTTCATTTTTTTAATCATTTTAATAGCAGGTCCTTACAAGTTATATACTGAAGGTTAATTATGTTTCGAAGTTTAGTGTTATTATCGTGACCACAATAAACGGATTGATAGGTTTCTCCCTTGACGCCCATTACTTGTGCCGTGAACACGTCATGTTGAATTACAATTGTTTCTAAAGTATTGATGATGTCATCTCTGCACATATTGCTCCGAAATAGCGGATATATTGCTTATTTGTAAACACTTGTTATGCTAAAGGGAAATGTTTGGCTTCGTATTCAATAATAACATTTGAAAGTCGTTGTATGTTCTTAACGAATATTTCTATACAAGTAATGATGGTGAGTTATTTTATTAATTTCAGATACATTTTTAATGACACAGAAAATTTATACAAACGAAAATTAACAATAATAGGGTTGTATCAAACTCAACATCATGTTTAAGGTATATATTATCATAACATCGTTAATGTATGGCATCGAGTGACGTATTCCCTATGATTATGGTATTGGCTGTGAATGTGTACGGCAATCAGTTTAATTCCTAACCATTAGAACAGCTACCACAATATTATAACACCGTGCTACTGTATTGTTTTGATAGAGGCCCATAACTTGAATTGGTCGCCAACAGGAGTCTGTCTGTATTGACCATCACACGACGGGATAATACGCGGATTGTTCAGCCAATTTCTTGGTGCAGATAAGCAATAATAGACAAACATCTGACACATTTGACGAACGATGTCGGCATCAGATAACGGTCTTGTCCAATTTTCCCAGACAAAATTGCAAAGCTTATCACCATGTTTCAAAGTAGCGTCTAATTCTATCAGACGCTTGTGCTGTATTTGGTTTGTGTCCCGCTGTGGCTTAACTCTTTCTCTATGAGCCAAGTGTCAGAGTCATTACACAGTCCTTTTCAGAGAAATACATCAATGGTGAACGTCTCCGTCAATAGGTCAACCATTTCATTAGGTGTTAAGACATTTAGTGGAAACATTATTTCTGGCTGGCGTCTGTGCTGTTCGTTTTGGCGCTAGGTTATTGATTTTACTGTCCATATACGGTAAGCAGTCCAATGACGGCGAGTATATACTTACCCAAATGACACAGCCAAGGACCGTGGTCTCGCCAACTAATGAACAAGGCGAAATGAGTGACCTTTTGGTGAGTCTGTAAGCACGATGTGTACACACGAGGATGTTCGTCTTGCTTCCACTCACCAGTATGGAATGCATTCTTTCACGTCAATCTGAAACATTGCTGTAATAATGTAAACATGCATGCGGAATCCTATAAGGATGGTCCAGTTTTGGTTTATAATTTTAGGTTTTCTATGCGTTAGTTGTCGACCATCTTACAGTGACAGCGGAGATGAGACGCATAACACTACATACAGCGCTAATGTGTTATTGCTATGAATTGTCGCCAACGTGTGCAATCTATTTTTTCGTCTGTGTGGTGTTCGAGCGTTGTTACCGTCGGGTTGTCGCATTTTGACTTCCCTTCAATTGTTCGACGTTTTTAATGTTAAAAAAACATATATAAATGTTATAACAGGTAGACAACGACTGTTTGTTTATACAGCATTCCTATTTTGTTGAATGCAGGAGAGTAAACCTTTACATGAAAAGGGGACTATTACAAGAAAGGAGATTATAACAAGACATGATAATCTAGACATTTACAGCACTGAATATTTTCCTTGAAAGAACAGATTTTTGTCATGCTTGTCCTTTTTAATCTATTGTATTTCACAGAAGTATACGAAAAAAATAACCAAAAAAGCTTGCCCAGACTGACCAAATTAAAACGAATTACCCATGTTCAATAAAGGAAACTATTATTATTACCTTATTATTCAATGCCTTATGGGAAACAAACTGTGATAATCAGGATTAAAGTATGAAACTTTGTATATTTACTAGAAATATGATATTTTTAATACATTTAGAGGGTGTGTCCAACTTGGTTTACTGACTACAAACAAACGAACAAAGAATAAACGAAAATAGAACAAACATCAAAGATGACCATCATTTTGACTATCAACTTGACCTACAAACATGTGGTGTAAGTCCGTAATAATGTTTTTGATACAAAGAATAATAGAATGAATAAAACATAGATCATATTTTAGATAATTAACGATCTCAACGTTATTAATCAGCCGAAAAACCCCTTTCAACTTTCTGTAATTATTCTAGTCATGGTGAAATTTCAGTGGGAAGGAAGATTATGTTTAGTGACATCACAACAAAATAATGAACGTTCTAATTATAAAGTAGTTTATCATAGAAATCCACTAATAACTGGAAGTGCTGACGAATCAAAACGAGGATGGAACGCTAAAAAACCTTTTTTGTTTAAAACGCGATGTAAAAGTATTTGTATTGTATAAAGCTGCAATGCTTGTGACATTACTGTCACCTTTATTTCGTATTAAGTCGCGTCCATGTAGCTGCTCGGGGAGAAAGTACTATGGAATGATGTTACGAGTCTCATAAACGATACTCAACGACCAAAAACACTAACGCAGTGTTGAATGTGTTTATTGAACATCTCGATATTCTGATCAGCAGGGAGCTAATCCCATCGACGTCACGTTATACGAAGGTGAAACACCAACGTAATGGAAATAGTCAATTCGGAATTGGGATCATTGCTGTGAGAGGAGTGCGCCTCAATGAATTAAACCTGCTGTCTATTTAATGTAGACTTTTGTGTTGTATTTATCTTTTTCTTCTGTCAAAAGCTGGGTTATGTTTGTAGTTATAAGAGTTTTGAGTTCAGAATTGTGCTATGAAGCAATCGAGGGGTGGGGGAGAGATTGTTGGATATATGGGTAGGATGTATTTGGGATGGGCTTTTAAGGCATACCAATATAAGCCAATACAAATGTGATAAAGGAGTACACAGTTATACAGTAACGGCTCTTTGTGTCAGCAGACGACAAGGTAATTTGATTGATGTTGCTCGTGCCTGTAGCCACTCCTGCCACAGTGTGTCGCTGCAGTAGGTATATGTACTCGCGCGTCCAGACCAATCCGTGTCAGGGGGCCTTAAAGAGTTAATGAAATTATAAATCTACCGTTATGGTCGCAGATTTAACCGTGAATCTGAATTCGTTAGTCGTTACCGACTAATTTATCGATTTAGCTACCGTTGTTCATTGGTATTCATTCTATGCAAGAAACGCCACTTTAATCTGTATTTACTCTGTATTTACAAATCACTGTATTCCTTATATTTACTCTGTATTTACAAATCATTGTATTCCTTATATTTACTCTGTATTTACAAATCACTGTATTCCTTATATTTGCTCTGTATTTACAAATCATTGTATTCCTTATATTTTCTCTGTATTTACAAATCCTTGTATTCCTTATATTTTCTCTGTATTTACAAATCTTTGTATTCCTTATATTTTCTCTGTATTTACAATTCACTGTATTCCTTATATTTTCTCTGTATTTACAAATCACTGTATTCCTTATATTTTCTCTGTATTTAAAAATCATTGTATTCCTTATATTTTCTCTGTATCAACAAACCACTTTATTCCTTATATTAAAATAGATAGAATTTACATACAAGAAATATGTCAGGTTTGATTCGGTATTAATACATGTATATAGCATTTTAAGGACATTTTGTATGTTTCCTTATATTTGGGTCGTTATTTTTAATTTGCCAAACTTTTAGTACACATATCTCGGTCTTTTTCGCACTTTTTACACTTTCTGACTCAACGTACATAATGTAGGTTGATTTGTCAGTTTTCCCCATGTCTTTGATAACCTGCGGTTCCCCGCAGAACAGTCTGGTGTTAGCATTGTGTACGACCAACGGTAACGTCCGATTGCATTGTTTACATATGAATACATATTTGTATAGTTAAATGGTTGTAGGTATCGAGTTGTTAAATTTTCATGTAAATTTACACGTCATCATGTAACAGTTGATTTACTTTGCTAACGCTGTGCCAAGTGAACAAGTATAAGAATTTTCTGGATAAATCGATAAATCAATATTTAGCCGTGGTTTTCTATCGGAGAGGCAACAATCTACGCCTGTTTCTTGGTTCGTTCGTTTGATACAAGCCATCATGACAATCCCATATCTGGTGCAGAAAAAGAAAGCCTTTCATGCAACCCATTTTGTTGAGTTGCAGGTTATTTAGTTAAAATTCATATAAAAGCTGTTACTCGGTCGACACATTATAAAAATGCTTACGTCATTCTATAATATATAGCTTTAAACTGAGGCTGAAAATATGCTGAATATTTGTCCCATATTCAGTACATTACAAAATGTTATAAAAAAAAGCAAATCTAAGAAATTATATAATCATAAACCCGATCGAAATAATCTGTAGCAAAATATAAAATACAACTTGAAGACTGTGATTCTACTTTTAACAATATTTATCATAGATGAATGTCTACTTTAATAGAAATCATGATTATTGATCAATAAATTTGTCTCAATAACACGTCATAGATTCAGTAAACAAAGACGAATAGAACTAAACCCCATGTTAAAATCTTACTTAGATTCATAAGATCAAGATGGCGATATTTAGCGTTAGATGTCATGGTTGACTAGTTTTACATTTTGAACGTCCACGGATGAGTTATGTCAATAACAGTGATGATTTTCGCCCAGCTATGATCATTTCCCGCCACACTGGCCTGCCCCGTGTCCTTGAGAAACGCCATAACGACCCGTGACCTGTTGCTAGGACTACGTGTCTCCTATGTTTCACTCAGACAGAGTGCCAGCCAGCATTGTAAATTAGACACGGGTACCGCGTCAAAAAGACCCTGTCATTTCTCATCACAACTGTCCAACAGATTCAGACAATATCCTTTCAAGATATTTTTTCATCTTTGCCATAGCATCACTTTCTGTTTTCGCTGATGTCATTCGCATACGAGCAGCCATTTAGAAAATTGGATTATACCTGGAGATGGTAAAGCAAACAAAACCCGACTCCACTTCCAAGTGTACAGCCGGAAAAACTATTTCGGTGTTAATGGATATGTATTGGTAAATATACGAGAATGTATCAATATAAATAATGTGTTTGCTTGTTCAGCGAGCCTCCGACTTCAAGTCTTATCTGTAAAGACCACTGAAGATATATACGTATTTAGTGTGTTATGATTTAATGTATAATGCACGCTAATTATGAAACTCACCAAATTGTTCTTGCATGAAAAGTGAAAGCATCATATATATTTGTGACACAATTGAACGCTTGTTCTTTCCTTTCCTTATAATAATAAATCATAATAATATACAACATTTATATAGCGCCCTATATAATTTGTAAAATTACTTTAAAGCGCTTTACAACATATGGATAAAAGTAAAGGTTATAATTGTGAAAACAAAAAATAAAGGCTTACAATCACTTTTATACATTCAAGCAAGCAATGTGCACATAATTGAACAAATAAAAGATGGTATTTAAATGACGTATTTGCAAGGATTCTAAAACGCAGACGTGAAGAGGCGAGTTTTGATGTCCCTCTTGAACTTGGCAAGGGTATTTGACTTTCTAATAACAGATGGTAAGTTATTCCACCACGTAGCCGAAACCCTTCCAAAGCATCTTTTTCCGTAGGTCACAGTACGAGATTTTGGAACACACAACAAAGATTCTGACTCTGACCGCAGTGTTCTTCATGGCTGATACAGGGTGACAAGCTCCTGTATGTACTGGGGAGCTGTTCCATTCAGTGCCTTGTATGTGTACACCATAATTTTGTACTGCGACCTGTATCGTACAGGTAGCCAGTGCAACGAATAACGCACAGGTGTGTTGTGCTCTCTCTTTCGAGAACGAGAAACTAGCCGTGCTGCAGTGTTTTGGACCCTCTGCAGACGACCAGTTAGTTTGTCAGATATACCACAGAGCAGCACGTTACCATTATCTAACCGAGAGGTAATAAGTGAATGCACCTGCAGTTATAAACTGCCGAATACAGCCGATGTTCCTGATCTGGTAGTAACATGATTTGGCAATAGCGTTCACTTGTTTCTCCATGACCATTTTCGTGGTCCTAACACCGACCCTTGAGGAAAGGAACCTCAAAATCTTGTACTTTGTCATGTGAGGTGTAAGATCCGATGGCAACACACTTTCGTCGTTCAGATAGGACTGTATCCAGCATAGTGCGGTATCAGTCACTCCATAAGATTATTCCAGACGTTTATAAAGTATGCCATGGTCGATGACGTCAAATGCAGCTGACAAGTCCAGCATAACAAGCACCGCTCTGCACTTGTTATCCAATGCAGAAGATATATCATTATGTACACGTAAGAGGGCCGTCTCAGTAGAGTGTCCCATGCGGTAGGCCGATTGCATGTTGTCATGGAGACTGTTTACATGGAGATGAACCTCTATACGCCGGGACACAACCTTCTCCAAGGTTGGAATTTGTACTTCTTTTGTTCCTAAATATATTAGATAAATACAAGCCATCCTTGTTATGTGTTTACATGTGTTCCCATACAAACGTTATTGTTTTTATGTTGGGGATCACAGACATTGCTTGGAAGCAATCTTGAAATACCGTTAGCTATATATCCAATTATACAAGACGGGGGAAAATCATACTTAAATTTTAATTGTAGACTGAAACACATTAAAATTAAACGTATCTTGTCTTTACACAAGGTTTTCCTCAACCTTGGTTGTGTGCCGGGGCGTGATATTTAAAGTGTGGCGTTATACGGTAATGCAGGATTATCCAATCATTTGTGATATTGGGTAGTCAGCCAAATTGCAATCGTATTAGCTTTTCCTCTCCACTGGTCATCCAAACGACATTCGCAAACTTCCAATCTCAAATAACATCACTGTCCTTTACCCTGATCAGTCGGGTAATCCTAGATCCTTCCATCCAGCAGTTCTCTGGAACAGTTTTTCCTGGAATAGGATTCAAAAGTTCACAGTAGACTACTGGATAAGATGTCTATTATTAATATTACTAAAATTATTCAATATTATTAAACACATTTATCAAATGTAAATATGAAAGAAAGGAAAGAAAGAGGAATAAGAAACAAAGTTCGTTAAGAAATGGAAACAAAGGAGAAAAAACCCACTGACAGTTCTTCAATTGTGTAAACTGTCATAATTCCCATTCTTAACAAATGTTTGAATAGTTGAAAATAAAAGTGAGTTAAATAAGCAAACACACAAAAAATAATGTATTGCATAATCTCGTTCATTTCAACGTGAACACACAGGGTCGCTTTTAATGTTAACTATGTAGATACTTTAAACTACTACAAAAAAGACGCAACAATGTAAAACAAATGTTAACTTTGTACAACAATGTAAAACAAATGTTAACTTTCTATTCAAATTTAGCAATAGTTAGGTAACGAATAAGTTTGGGAACACCGTACTAATTATTTAAAACTACAGACGGGTTGCTGCTCCCTGACACTGTCCGGTAAAATCGTTACAAAGGCTTATAAAAAAGACGATGGACGATTTAAACTAACTCGACAATTGGAATTACGGAACGGAGCTGGTTTTGCGTGCACATAACTTAAATAGTAGTATTGTTCAGTTGCGCATCAGGATTACATGTTTCTGTTATCTTGTTTTGTATATAAAGATTGTTTACATACAAAAATGAAGCCATGTCAGTAATAAATCGAGCTGCTTCAATCTGAATAGCTTGTTTACGTAAACAGGTCTGCAAGAGAGCTACCCTCCCGCATTCCCAACGCAGATCCCAATACTATCAACATAAATACTTCATATGTACTTCACTATGTTTTAAATAAATAAATATAAAACATTTGATATAGCGCCCTATCTAACTTCAATAAGCCATTCTAAAGCGCTTTGCAGGACATACATATACAATTTATACAATTAATACAATTAGCATATACATTAATCAATACAATTTCGAGGAATTCGCAGGAGCTGCCTTATCAGGCGCTAACTACTAGTCATATGTCATCTGGCTAATACCCCCTATGTGTGTATGCCTGCGTGTGTGCTGGAGATGTATTGTGTTCTGTTTGTAGTGGGACCGTGCTTCCAACGGCATCATTTATAGTGCCACCTCACTTGAATACTACAGCACAGATACCGCAACATCCACCCCAGACCATTTTATACTCCATCTGTGTTGTTGGAGTTGTTGGTTTACTACCTAACATAAATTTTAGTTTTCTTAGCCCTAACGTTTTCCATGCATGTATTTTTGAACTTCTGAACTGAATATCGCACTGCAACGCCTCTGGCATTCCCACAATTAAGTTTTCATTGCTAACAACAAGTTTTGGCACAACATATATATAATACATTTTTATTATACTTATATGGATTGAATTAAGTGAGACAATTTTCGGGCCATTAATTTCTTTTTTAACATTTCTGCTTTCGATATAATCACAAACGTCCAATACTTCATTTAAGATGTATTAATATAGAAGACAATTGAATTCCACTCAAAGTTTTAACAATTATCACTTATGACACCAGTAAAAAATAAAAGAGGTCGTAACACGCTTCTTGTGTTTGTGTAACCCATATTCGAATATTGATCTTTGATATATCATTTTAGCCACTAAACTTCCCCTTTATCATGTGCATGCAATTATGTAGCCGACTCCTAAGGCAAATCCCGGTTAAACGCCTTCGATATGTTACAAAATACCAGACATACTGTTCCGTGATATGGTTGTAGCAGATAGGATTTAGATTGTTCGACAGATATTAATCACTCGATAGGTATACATTTCTATGATAAGATATACACTTTCCAGTGATTTGGCTGCGGTAGATATACAATATTCAGTTGATATACAATATTCGATGCAATGTCTGTGATTTTGATAACCACTGTAGGGCCATCATTACGATTTGATATCATAACGTAAACTGTCAAACACGCTCGTTTGTACCGGAAGTACTACAGAGACGACGAATAGCGGCTTCTCAGAGATGTGATCGGATAGCAAAATGTACGTTTCCGGTGAATCGGCTTCAGTGCGGATGACAACTGTATATCAATATGGCTAACAAAAGAACAATGTACCATTCTAACCAATACTTCATTCTGTTCTTAGCATCAATTTATCGTTAAAGATGTAATTGCGTAAAATTACATATATCAACAAAAAAGTTAATGAAACGCTGTCACCTTGTAGATAAGAACACATAGTTAATGGAGGGTACGACGGCAGCAATATTCCTGTTCTATTCCTAGCTCCTTTTGGAACTCTTTTGTCGTAGCTAAAAGTTAAAATTTACTGTTTAAGGGTTGTATAGGCACCGATCCCCGTTTGGTTGATAGACATGGGTTTCCGTTATTCTAATCTTTAGTACAGCGTATGAATTCTATATAAGATTTGGTGCAGCCTAATTGTTAACCTGACCTCGGTTCCGTATCATCGAACTGAAACTTTGAAATAGGTGCTTAATTTTTCTATGATTATCTAACACAAGAATCCCTTCAACAATCTTTTAACAGGCGAGATTTAAAGTGTCTTGAAAGCCACAGACGTTTAAGTGCGGATGCAAGATGGCCTCCCCATATTTCAGAAAATAAACAAATGCATAAAGATGTCAGTACTACCAACAGCGTTAATGTCTGTTAATCAGAAAACTGCTTAATAAGTATACATTTAGTGTTTCTTTTCCTGTACGAGAATATGGGATTTAAGTATGGATAATTGTTGTCTGGCTGATCTAACTCTACACGAACAAGTTCAGCTTGAAGCAATCAGAAGTATTACTGACTAGGCCTTCCTTTTTAAATTAACATGTTTTATAAAGATAATCACAAGTTGAACCTTTATCAGAAAGGAGGAACCTTTAAATCGTGTCCTTAACCTTACCAAACCCATTCTTATCTCAATAACCAACCTGCTCTTAAAATGCTTTAACTGCACTGTTCCTAATATTCGATTACCAACGTTCATTGCAATATTTTTTCCCTTCTATAAGATTATGCAACGAGTTACCAAACAGTGTCACAGAGCAGTTGTATGTCAATAGTTTTACATTTCAACCTTACCTTAGCTATTCGTTACCAAACTATTATTTCTTTGGAAACAAAAAAATAACTGACTGCAACCCCATGTGCGCAAGTGAAAATTAATTTGAATGTTTTACCTTACTCTATACTAGAAGTCAAGTTTTAATTGATAATATCCTCTCGTTATAGCAATATCTTGTCATTGCTTTTCTTCGTGGTTCTTTAGACCTATTTTAAGAAAAGTTAGAAAACGTACTTCATATAGCTCAATTTTCATTGTGAAGGTTAACAGTTTTAAAATATATTGAATACAATTTAATAACTTCCATTCTTCCTTCTTCCGCTACCTTTTTCTCCGAACTCTGCTAGTTACTCAACCAAGCAATCATCCGTACTGTTTACTACCATTGTTAGGTCCATTAAGTGAGAGTCACAGTGGAATAAATGGTATGTGGAATTTTAAGAACTCAAAAGATCTTGTAATAAACTTTGAACATTTTCCTCCTCAAAATCCATTCTTCTATAATAACTTTTGACTTTTCGACCATTTACACTATCATACATCATATCTAACTGAAGCAACGCTTTCGGTATTTCTTCAGAGGGCTTTCTCTTTTTAGACTGAATTTCTGGTTGTTACTCTCTTTGTTGGGTCTGATTGCATTTTTTTCAGCAGATTGGTAACCATGGATAACCATGGGGGCAAACTGTGCCTTCCCCCCGGCCGACTTTGTTTCCTTTATAGACTGAATTTATAGAAGAAGAGTTAATCTGGACATGTAACTACGACTTTGAAAGTCCTTCAATTTTAATTTTCGATATCTCAGTCATGGGTGGTTTTTTAACAACAATAAATCATTGACAACCAATATTCATAGATTTGCTGAGATTCTCACGATTTCTATGATAGATGTCTAATGCTTACGGACAAGCATAACACAGGGATTCGGACACTTGTAGGCTGATGAAGACAACGGAAGTTTGATGGTCGCAATCGTGACTCACAAGGAACTATGCTATTTCCTTGTGCGATATGACGTTTTTAATTATGCTCATTAATGTGCTTTTGTTGTCACATCTGATGGTCTCACTTTGTAAACATGGTAACGGACACTAATTTGTCTGTAACTCAAATTAACATTTACATGGCGGATCTTGTGAATAAAAAAGCTCACCCTTCCGGAGCGCATGGTTCTTCCGGGTAGGTACTTGAAGACTTCAAAGGACTGTTTTTATTGATATTTTGTCTAAATTTGTTCGCTTGAATTTTCTGCAGTTTTTTTGACAGGTCGTAATTATTTTCATAGCCTAGAAAAGATAAGCCCGTTGCTAAGGACGATAGCACGGCATCAAAAAAATCGATATGAGGCAACGTCAACAATAGCAGATTAGAAAGCGGTGTAGATTTCATTTACTGGAAAACAATGCATGCATTTGGGAGAAAAGGATCATTCTCCTGTTTGAGAGCCCTCGTCAAAGCTTTTGGCTAGACATTTCAGAATCTTACCTCTTTTGTTGGGATATTTCGCCCAAAGCAGGGAACCACTCTTTCAATCTATAATGAGGCTTTTCTTAGAGTTATCCTCCTTAAGGTTTACGATAGACAACGTCATTTACCGTAAGCTTAAGGCTAACCTGGAAGTCAATTTCTCATACTGTTTGTAAATATATTTCCAGTAAGAGTAGGAAAACAACACTGTTGACTTAAATCAAGAATACCACTCACGAGTTCGCATTTCTTTTTCATTATATCAATCTAACTTACATCAAATATTACCGATGTTCATTCACATGGTTATTTGTTTTCTCGCGAAAGTAATCGTTTACGGTTTGTCTTGCCAATGTCGTTGTCAACAACACCAACTATTGTAAGAGAGGATTGATAAACATTATTGATTGATACATCGGGTAAAATTGTACGACGTGATCGATATTCAAGGTGTATATGCATCTTTTTAACATTATGACGTTATGCAACACAGTTCCGTTCAAACATCAAACATTATCCAAAGTACCTTCATAAATGTTAAAAAGAAGCATTTCAAATCTTATATTTACGTTCTAATACACTTTTATTATTTGAAATTAAGAAAACCATTTTTAACATAACAAAGCATTAAACCGTCATGAAAACAACATTAAATGAACAGCATTTTGTCGCGGGAAAGTTGATGCGTTGTCAATGGTGACAAAATACACAGTTGAGCAATAAACAAATAGTTTCACTTTGCATATTTTAATCATTTAATTTACATAACAGCATGTTTTACAAGCATTGATTATATTTTAAATTGACAGTAGATCTTCATTTGAAACAATAATATTTTAGTTGCAAAAAGTAACCGTTAAACAACGGTTGTGCAGCGGCTAAGCTCATCAGGCCATTATGAGGTTGGAATTCCAACGAGATGTGAAATCCGTGAAATGTGGAGTTTCCTAAGAAGCAAGATGACAGTTTTCAAGATACTTTAGACTAAATTCTTTTGTGAGCGTTCGGCATGTGTTGCTGTCGCTGAGGGGACTGGCCGACGTGCTGGGGTGGTTTGACCTGCTTCGCAACTTGCAACGGACGCTAGTGAAGAGGACAGCGATTTTTTCTGTTCTGTTGAAAAGGACCTGTTGCAGGATGTAATGCATACCTCGGTTGCCCGACATAAACAGGATATGCCTTGTTTCAAAACCGCAGTCATTCTATATTCTAGGGACACGTACGTGACGTTGCTGTCAGTCACATAGGCTGGAGTTAGCACACTACGGATTTTAGACGCTGCATGTTCGGACTTTATTTAAATAATGTAATTTCTTGTTGATAAGTTCAAATGATAAACAATCTGGGTTCACTTTTGGTGAGTGTGGGGGGAGGGGGAGGACGTGTGTTTACGTAGTGAGGTCAGAGGTCATATAACGGTACATGTAGAACGGTTAATATTACTACACACTTGCTTTTATTGAACCATAACAACATTTCGAGTTGGTACTGTTTAATAAAGGGACTGCAACACAAATGTATACTATAGGTAAAATTGTACGACGTTATCGATATATTAGGTATCGTTGTAGGACGTTATTGATATATTAGGTATCGTTGTAAGACGTTATCAGGTTATATCATTTGTGATATGTGGTGTGTGTCGAATGCTCGACGCTTTTAGGGTAGTGGTTTGTGTTGCTTTGAAGGATAGCGTGTGATCTGAGGTTTGTAGTTATGTCTGGTTAAGCGTTGTGAATTGTGAAAGTGTGTCCTTTTGTAAACAGATATATAGATTCAAATGGAACAAAGGCAACACTGAACTAATGATCAAATGCTAGCTTATCACATAGTTAGCATAGACATGCGTTCTAGTGACGTCATAATATATCGTATAAGATTTAGACCATCAATGTAATATCTGCCATCACATTGTGTTGATTTTACGTCTCATAAGCCCGCACTGTCCCGTAGGCATCTGTGGTATTGATGAAGGGTGACAGGAATTGGAAAATGGCACATTAATATGACGGGCGCTGCCATTCCTTATTTAGACTTAATCATCTCATCTCGACGGGAAGCCGCCATATAAAAGAGGTATTTAACGGGCGGTAATTGACATAGTACTCGTTGGTAAAGATGACCACTGCAATTTTTACATGCTATTCAAGGGCACTTGTTTGAACGGCACGTGACCGTGTAATTTGTTGAAGGACATAGCTGGTAGCTCCGTTTGTTAGGTCACGCTATGTACTCATCAACAGGAACTAATGATGGCTGTACCGGGAACAGTATCGCAACCATATGGTGTTTGTCTTGGAGGGATCGGTATATACTATCCTTCAACGAACTTACATAAAATTAAATATGTGGTGTGTAATAGAACACGATACTGTCCTCTCGATCAGCCAAGCAGAGTTTCTGACGAGGAAGAACATTTACGGCAATCTCTCTTTGTCGATTACAAAATAAGATAATCTCCTTATAGAAATCTTAAAGTGTATCGATCAATGTGTATACAACGTGACATAAGACCAGGGAACAACTCGTACGGAGTGACTCACCTCCAGTGAACTAAGTTAGCATCAGACGTGTGGCACTTCAAAACATTTTTTAATTATGAAACTATCACCATCAATCTTATCCATGTCTTTCAGATCAATGCTCATCGTAAATATCATTAACGATACTGTTTGATCCGTCTGTACTGTAATTTTGTGCTGTGTTCATACCTGTCCAGATGATAAGAGAACTTATCACAAGGACTATAGTGTCGTTACCGCTAAGGCTAAGAGTCGCCAATTCTGTCATGAATGTGTTCACTACCTTGTCAGTCTCCCTATGATATTACCAGGATGTCGTGCTAGGGGAGATGATAAGACAACACCTTACTGACTTATATCAACGGTTGTTATTACTGACACCATGCATACCGAATCGTCTGTACTTTTACTTACACGTCTACAGATCGGTAACACATAATCGTACAAACGGAATGCAAGTAATAACACATTATAATGAAATATCACGTATCAGTCATGATGTTCCAACACAACTCCAATGATAATGGCACTATCTATCCCACAGTCATACTCAACGTTTCTTCAGTTCATGGTGCAGCAGCACTTTTGTCTATTTTTCTACAAGTTTAAGCATTTACTAGCTTAACAGGCCAAAAGTTTCGTTCAAGGAAACATATTTCCCGTGGACTAGATCCTGTTAGACGCTGAGCATCTGGACATTACTACCAACCCATCGCCGAGAAGAATGGTTCCATATAAATAGTGATGAAGGTCACGAAAATACTCCGAGTGTATTGTTTGTAAATTCTCTTGGGACACAACCGAAGTCCTATGGCATATTTAGAAGGAAATCGATAATGTCTGTGAAATACGTCAAAGTGCGTCTCTGTCACTACATCTGGAGCTAATGCCAGACTTTTGATCATCTATGATTGATAACTCAAACAGCGAGGACATCAATGTTGTCTGGCCGCCGTCTTCCCTGTATTTAAGTACTTTTAACAGTTAAGAAATGAATCTTCTTCAAATAAAAAAAAGTTACCAAAACGCCCAACATGCTCGTAAATTCTTTATTCATAACATCTAATTCAAATTAATTCAACGAATAATACAACGAAGAGTTGATATTTCTCACCGATTCTTTGTCCAGTTCCGGTGTCGAATGTGATTGCCGCAACTGTACCCACTACAAAGTTTTGAGACAAACATGCCGTATAATAGCTTAAATGGACCCTATTTCCGCACACAAGAAAGCAGACAGAAACAATTTAGCGAAAATAAATGATATCAACAAAATAACAAAGGTCCAAGTTCGAAGCGAAATCATGGCGTTCAAAGAAACAAAAAGCGAAAATATGTGAGTACGTCTAAATCAAAGATAACATAACCAGTGGTAAACAGTCAAATCCACTGCAATGAAGAAGACAACAAAGCAAGGATATATATCAAAAGATTCCAAAAGATGTATCACATATCTTGACAAGATCGAAGCGAAATACGAGTTCTTGCAATATGCTACGGCAGAAAACTGCATTGTAACAAAAATGAAAGATGAATTACCATAATGGAGGAATTCGAAACCAGAATTAATTATTTGAGAAAAGCTACGAAAAAGATGTATCCAAAGAAAAGTTAAAAAAATAATTACAGAATCATTTGAGCGAAAGAAAGAGATCATCATGATGCTAGAGAAGCAAAACAAACTCAAACACAGCTATCATGAAACATCGTTGACGGAGAAGGTGAAAAGGAAAAAGAAAAAAAGAAATATTGCGACGTAAAGTATAGAGAAGAAAGAATAATCAGACAAAGAGCAAAGGTTGCATTTTCATCAACAAAAGTTCAATGAGATCATTTGTAGTTGTAGTGATGTTTTAGCAGAACAGTACTCCGCGGATTTTACTCCATTTCAAATTCAATAATGTTGCTAAAGTGAAACAAAATAACAAGAGCAAACGACCATTGCCCGTTATCCATGATAACCAAGATCGAGATGTAAAAAAGGCAGTATTCAAAAATATTAGATATCTGCGAGACATGGACAGATGATGAATGGATGAATATAAGAATTGTAAATATAAACAATAAAGATAATGGAATGAATGAAGAAAACCCGTGCAAATGAAGGGTATGGAGAATAAATCCCCTCCTGCGAATGGACAGTTTTTTTAAGAGGGCTAAAACAAGGGCGCCATCTCTAGCAGCCCTTCAAAGAATTTGAAAGCTGGAAGATATAGTATTGCATTTTAGAAAAAACGTAATAACGACACTAACTCCTAGTATAGAACATAAGATATGTGCCTGACATGGTTACATTCTTGAATGAACTTGAAAAACATTCAGGATTTAACAATCAGTAAAAGCGGAAAGACAAAACAAACAAAAAAGAAATTGTAGGTAAGGACGAAAAAGGAGTTTAATCTCATAGTCACGGTGTCTCATTTTGCTTTAAGAGTAGTTACACAATAGCCATTTCAGTCTCCCAAATATCAGAAGGGTAGGCTTTGAATTCAAAGGGAAATAACTATCCTTACTAGAGAACAAGATCGTTTAGTAACAAAACAAAATATATATCTGATAACGGTCTATTACAAAATATACTATTGAATCAACAAACTGGAGGGAATGTGATTCATAACGTGGCCTCAATCCTTAAAAACGAAAAACAAAAACATCATTTGTATACTAAAGTATCAAAGACCACTCGGGAAAAGTAACCAATTCGGCAATCTGTAAGTTTTAGAGTTATAAGAAAAACTATAAAACAAGAAAATAATACGACAAAATGAACTATGTAGCCGGAAATAAAGAGCTAAGTGTAGAATTGTGTAACTAAGTCTAAGGTGATACAGATGCCAATCATCGATTTTCTCAAGTCATTAACGACATCGAGGATAAGCAGGTTCTAGAACGGCAAATCAAATTAACAGGTAAGGAGAATCGGTGTTTTCCGGTCGACCACGGAACTCTTGAGAAGAGTATGATTAAAACCTTTCCAGAGAGAAAAAAAGCTATCAAATCATGAGATCCGGAAATGCAAGAGTACAAAAAGGAAACAGGTTAGCAACTGAAAATAGTGAAAAAGTTGGAATCATCTTATAAAGCAGTCTAATCCCAAAGCTACATGGCAGTATATAAAGTCTAAAACCAGAACAAAAGCAATTACAGGGATCTCACAGGGATCAAACTGATACGAAATAAGCAAAAACGGAAAACGAACAGGAAAAAGAGAGCATATTACTGAGCTATTTTAGTTGCGTGCTTGTAAATGACCCGTGTAGGAACTTCCAATGACATATGATATAAATTACACAAGACGATACAGAAGGGGATGATTAGAATCAGGGAAACATAAAATGGTTCAAAGAACAAGTCGCCAGAATTAGATTGGACTCATCCACGTATTCTTTATGCAATACCACAGCAACATTACACCTTTAAGTACTTCCCTTATGACGGTATCAGCACTGGAGGACTGTAGGAAGGCAAACAACATGACAATATACTAGAAAGACACATGTTTAGTGAGCAACTATCTTTCAGTAAACTTGACATCGACTGTATACAATACTACAGAAAATCTAGAAAGTAGAAAAGAGACATCATACTACACGTGTATGTGGACGTTCCTCTACCGCTCAGATCCAGTCCTAGAACCATGGAACGGGTCTTGGTAACTCAGCTGATATCATTTATATGGACTTCAAAAAGGCGTTCAATACATCGCAACATAAAAGACTAAAAGGAACGATATTCAAACAGCAAAGACGTCACATTTAGAATTCAAGAAACCAGTGGACCAAACCTCCAGGCTTCTAAAATTATATCCAAATAGATGCAAACATATACACAGGAAGCATACACCAGATAATAAATCAACACCATGGTGTAAAGGTGATGACATCCTCAGAAAACAAAGACCGAATAGGACATAGGAGATACTATTGCTAACAAACTCCATAGAAAGCAGCATCTTTGTGAAAACAAATCAGGAAGACAAGCTACCACAGTCATCAGAAGAAGATTTTCTCGTTTTGTATGATCCATACATAACATCGTGGAAAAGAAAGACATCACAAAGCTCCCTAGATTCCAAGACCTATCCTACTTTCTTGAACAACTGAAGTTACCAACGCTAGCGTATAGACAACACTACGTGAACATTAACGAAAAAAATAAAAACAAACGAGGAATACGACAGTCTAATGAAGAGGACATACAAGTCACGTACTGGCAATTGAGCTAATACATCTAAAAAACTGTTAACGAATTCCAATGAAACATGAAAACATTAGACCTACCCCAAAGTGAGCCTCACATGTCGAAACTGTTTGTTACCATCTAACCTCGTCGCAATAGTGAGTTTTACATGTCTCGCACTCTTTGTTACAGTTCGAAAGAATTAGGATGCAGTTCAACCTAGTCCATAGTGAACTTTTATCACCCACTCAACAAAGAGGCATGTAAAATTGGTGAATTCAATACATGCGTAAATTGGTTTCTGTTGTAATAAAACAGAGTCAGATACACAACCGACGATGAAAAGATTAGAGTGGAATTATTCCAAACTTCATATCACTACCCGTGGAGAAGCAGTTTTCTATTGTATCTCAGTGATTAAGACATGTAACATATAAATAGTATTTACAACCATCACGAGCTCCTCCTCGGCCGGCTATGGCCTTTAGTGGGCTGACTTGAGTCAAGTTTCGATATCTTATCCTACAAGCAAATAGTTCCGTATTGAATTGCTCTCGTTTTGCAGAGCTGATTGGTCGTAAACATGGGTTTAACTGCTTTGTTGTTATTGAACGCAGGATGATCTGGTGTATGCAATAAAATTGTAATTTAATTGAGAGGAAGCATTTATCATATAAAGTAGAGCGATTAGTTTCTTAATCATCAAACGCTCTACATGAATAAAAAGTAATACAGTTATAAAGATATTTCATGATTGGCTCGTGAAATATCCAGATCAGCGTTGGAACTGAGGTACCGACAGAAACAAGATAAGGTCGAACCGTGGAACCGATAGAAATAAGACAAGGTGGAACCGTATAACCGACAAAAACAAGATAAGGTAGAACCGTGGTATCGACAGAAACAAAACAAGGTGGATCCGTGGTACCGACAGAAACAAGAGCAGAAGGAACCGTGGTACCGACAGAAACAAGATCAGGTGGATCCGTGGTACCGACAGAAACAAGAGCAGGTGGAACCGTGGTACCGACAGAAATAAAAACAAGGTGGATCCGTGGTATCGACAGAAACAAGAGCAGATGGAACCGTGGTACCGACAGAAACAAAACAAGGTGGATCCGTGGTACCGACAGAAACAAGAGCAGGTGGAACCGTGGTACCGACAGAAACAAGATCAGGTGGAACCGTGATACCGACAGAAACAGGACAAGGTGGATCCGTGGTACCGACAGAAACAATACAAGGTGGATCCGTGGTACCGACAGAAACAATACAAGGTGGATCCGTGGTACCGACAGAAACAAGATCAGGTGGAACCGTGGTACCGACAGAAACAAGACAAGATGAAACCGTTTAACCGACAAAAACAAGATAAGGTAGAACCGTGGTACCGACAAAACCAAGACAACGTAGAGCAATAGTACCGACAGAAACAAGATCATGTGGAACCGTGGTACCGGCAGAAACAAGATCAGGTGGAACTGTGGTACCGACAGAAACAAGATCAGATGGAACCGTGGTACCGACAGAAATAAGACAAAGTGGAAGCGTGGTTCCTACAGAAATAGGACAAGGCGAAACCGTGGTGCCGACAGAAACAAGCCAGGGCAGAATCGTGGTAGCGACAGAAACAAGATAATGTGGAACTGTTGTACCGACAGAAACAAGACAAGATTGAACCGTGGTACCGACAGAAACAAGACAAGGTGGAACCGTGGAACCGACATAAATTAAACTGATTGTCCTTGTGAACGCCGTACGGAACTGTTGTGCTTACTGGGACTCACCAGGTTACCGCATTAAGGAACAAGTTTACCGACAGAGCTTTACCTGTTTTGTAAACACTGTTAGAGAAACAGACATCACTTTTTTTGTGAAGACAAAAACATAATACTTTTGGACAGAAAATATTCAATTAAAAACAGAAGATGGGAATAGGCGCGTTTATTTATATAGATATCGATGAGTAATTGGTGACACAGCCATTCAAAGAACATTGTAAAAATGAAATGCCAAATTATCGACAGAGCATTGAAATTATTTTGAAAATTTGCTCATTTTCTAAACTTTTTCCTTATTTGCCTTCTGTCAGATGACGTAGAGATTTACATCTACAGATACGCTAGATGACAATTAAAGAATTCTAATAAATTAATCTTTTATACCTGTATTCCTTGGCAATTTCTCTATTTCTTTAACCCCTTGACCTTGACAAATATTTCGTAACCATGATAACGAAGAGAAGCCCCTTCCCCATTGTTATTGTGCACGTGATGCTGTTTTTACAGTAAGATATGCTGCACTTTTAGCGGACGGTAACGTCATTATTACATTATCGATGAGATATGAGCTCGACCTCTGACGTTTGTGTAAATACCAACAATCACAATCCCAGCGGACTAACATAAACGCCATCTGTNTAGCAGGCTGTTTCCGTCTCTACTGGTGCTTTGTAAATACAAATAGAATGTGTTTCCATAAACACTTTGGCATTTGTTGTTGTTTATCGTCAGATTAACAGACGTTTTGGAGTCAAAAACAATACAGCGTGTCAAAATATAGATAACGTATAATCTGAAAACCTCCTTCAGCAGGCAAACTCCCAAGGAATCATCGTCTTTAGATGTGTGTTACCATATACACACTTATATCTGGCCGTTTCATCTAAGTCAAGTCAACATAGCTAGTCTATATTAGACATTTAATAATTAATGCATAATACAACTGAAATGTGGGTTTGATCATGTGTACCGTAAGTCTGTTACATAATAAGTCCTAGTAGTAATAGAATAAGGCCTAGTAGAACATTACAAACTAACAAGATAATAAGGCCTAGTAGAACATTACAAATTGACAAGAGAATAAGTTCTAGTAGAACATTACAAACTGACAAGAGAATAAGGCCTAGTAGCAAGGCCTAGTAGAAACATTACAAACGGACAAGAGATTAANTGATCAACTCAGTCTTAAATCAGTATGATATTGTTATAGAAAAAAAAACTGGCATTTTCCTATTTGGGGTTACTGAAGAAGTTAAACCACTTGGAATAAACCTTTTAATATTATTGATTAAGAAATATATATCATCAAGAAGACAGTTCAAACTATTACCTGAGTGGGAAAATTGTACATTTTTTATGAGAAACTATAGAAAATTAGATCTGTATTCAGGTTAAATACTGACCCCAAATGCAGCAAGAAATACCAGGCAGAAATGGGAAAGTGTCAAGTATATCCTTGAATAACTGTTTGTTTGTCTCAACTTCTGAACACATATAACTATAAAGTACATAAACATGCATATTTTTGTGTAACAACTATTACTGCTATTACTATTATTGGATAATATTGCAAGTATATGTATGGTTAATGTATGCGAAATATACAAAATGTATATGATAATGACTGTGTAAAATGATTGAAACAGGAAAAATAAAAAATAAAATTTAAAATAATAATAACACTATTTCAATATTTTTTCCTCATTTCGTGAAAAGCTCATTTCTTTGAACCTTTTAAGAACAACACAAACATGCTGAACAACATTCAATGACATGCCATCGGTTATAATTTAATTTGTCATTGTTAACCGTCTCCTTTATGAGCTGCTGGACCGAATGCTAACCGGGTCAGCAGTATGCTAGAGAGGGTTCCTTCCAGACTGTGTACAAGAGGTGTTATTGATGGTTGAAGTATGCGAGAATCCCGTCTACTGTTCAGACTTCTCACGGTAATACTTGTAACATTTTCTTACGGTTATGTAGTCGAAACTATCTTGGGTAAACTGTAACAGGAACGTTATAAAAGTTTGTACGGTATATATATATGAAAACCGTAACAGGAACTTTAAGGCGCAGCAATAATTGTAACTGTGTATACGTATGTTCCCGTTACACCGAATTTTCTATGTGGACAACAGTGATTACTTTGTGGCTTTATTTCATTTCCAAATGTAACAAAGTATTAGTGTGAAGCGAAATTAAGGAAACGACATGATGCACCCAAATGTAAAATAAATGTCAACAGGTTCCTGCCCTGCATGACGTATCTTTAGGAATAATCACCTGTCCCTATGTTTTCAGTTATTTTTGTATGTGTCCCTCGTACCACGTCTAATGAGTTTTTTTCCCATTTAACTTTAGTATACTAAATATGGTTGATAAGAACGTAACATAAGAGGACAGCGTTTTTTCCCCCTCGATGCCCCCAAAATGAATGCAAAGAAGAAATATTCCGGTTCCATAAGGACCACATTAGTCGCCTCATGCAATTTTCGCCTCCCTTGTTTAGCAGGCAGGCAGCACATTCGTGCATTATTTGGACGTATGCCGGATGCTGTGTCTACACAACGTCTCTCTGCAAGTAGAATCAGCTATCATCGTAACACAACAGACAGCTCAAGTTTTTATGACAGGCTCTTCAGAAAGTTGGAGATCAATGTTACATCATGGCCTCACAAGGTCGTCGACTAATCCACGCCGCGCGGGGTGTAAGGGAGAGAGAGACAAACAAGCTACAAGCTAATTGTTTATTTTACACACCACGATAGGAATCTACCAGCAGATTTATTTATCAATTACACTCAAATGAAAGACAGCTTTCCGACACGTCTCAGTATGTATTACAACTGAAAGTGATCTCTCATGCTCTAAATTAAGACGGAAAACTTAGCAGGCTGTTTCCGTCTCTACTGGTGCTTTGTAAATACAAATAGAATGTGTTTCCATAAACACTTTGGCATTTGTTGTTGTTTATCGTCAGATTAACAGACATTTTGGAGTCAAAAACAATGCAACGTGTCAAAATATAGATAACGTATAATCTGAAAACCTCCTCCAGCAGGCAAACTCCCAAGGAATCATCGTCTTTAGATGTGTGTTACCATATACACACTTATATCTGGCCGTTTCATCTTAGTCAAGTCAACATAGCTAGTCTATATTAAACATTTAATAATTAATGCATAATACAACTGAAATGTGGGTTTGATCATGTGTACTGTAAGTCTGTTACATAATAAGTCCTAGTAGTAAGGCCTAGTAGAAACATTACAAACTGACAAGAGAATAAGGCCTAGAAGAAACATAACAAACTAACAAGATAATAAGGCCTAGTAGAAACATTACAAACGGACAAGAGAATAAGGCCTAGTAGAAACATTACAAACTAACAAGATAATAAGGCCTAGTAGAAACATTACAAACTGACAAGAGAATAGGGTCTAGTAGAACATTACAAACTGACAAGAGAATATGAGCTAGTAGAATATTACAAATTGACAATAGAATAGGGCCTAGTAGAAACATTACAAACTGACAAAAGAATAAGGCCTAGTAGAAACATTACAAACTGACAAGAGAATAGGGCCTAGAAGAGCATTACAAACTGACAAGAAAATAGGGTATATTAGAACATTTTACAAACTGACAAGAGAATATGAGCTAGTAGAATATTACAAATTGACAATAGAATAAGGCCTAGTAGAACATTACAAATTGACAAGAGAATAGGGTCTAGTAGAAACATTACAAACTGACAAGAGAATAAGGCCTAGTAGAAACATTACAAATTGACAAGAGAATATGGGCTAGTAGAACATTACAAATTGACAAGATAATAAGGCCTAGTAGAACATTACAAACTGACAAGAGAATAAGGCCTAGTAGAAACATTACAAACTGACAAGAGAATAAGGCCTAGTAGCAAGGCCTAGTAGAAACATTACAAACGGACAAGAGAATAAGGCCTAGTAGTAAGGCCTAGTAGAAACATTACAAACTGACAAGATAATAAGGCCTAGTAGAAACGTTACAAACTGACAAGGGAATAGGGCCTAGTAGAAACATTACAAACTGACAATAGAATAAGGCCTAGTAGAACATTACAAACTGACAAGGGAATAGGGCCTAGTAGAACATTACAAACTGACAAGAGAATATGGGCTAGTAGAAACATTACAAATTGACAATAGAATAAGGCCTAGTAGAAACCTTACAAACTAACAATAGAATAGGGTCTAGTAACACATCACAAACTGACAAGAGAATAAGGCCTAGTAGAAACATTACAAATTGACAAGAGAATAAGGCCTAGAAGAACATTACAAACCGACACAATCTCTATGTCCGGTGACAGAAATGCTTGTTTATGAATAGAACCTCCCCGGAAACAGGCTGATACCGGAAGTGTGTGTATGATTCGTGGTTTATCGTGTCCTACTTGTTAGTAATTCTTTTGATTGATCGGCCGGTGCTTACACGTGCATGTCGGCATGTATTTTGTAGTAAATCCAGACACTCAGACATGTTATGCACGTGAGGCGTTGCCGTGATGCTTCAGATACTTAGCGCTACTACAAGTAATACGTTCAGAACCTTCTCTGCAGGTACAGTCGACTACTGCGTATTAAACCTTGTCGCTAGAGTTGTCTCCCTTGCCTCAATTAAACAGCGTAAACTTTAATTGGCGATATCAACAGACTCTGGATACAGGTACGATTCCTTAGGATTCTTATCGTGATGATGACGCGGATTCATCCATGGAGTTTAAAAAGACCTGTCCTTGGTGTTAAGGAGGACAGGTCATCTACTAATTAACGATACAACTATATACCGAATAAAGTTATGGGTTCGGCATACTTATTAAATAAAATACGAGGTATCTCCTAAATAATGCACGTCATCAGTTAAATTAATGTTTGAAGTGATCGGTATCCCGCAAAGTTATTACCAGAGATTAGTGTAACAAAAACACCGGAGATTGTCAGTTAATTAGGTAAAATATAGTCACACGTATATCCAATCTAAGTGTACAAATGCACAAAACATGCAAATACCTGCACTCGCGTTTTATGTCGGTAAGTTTATAAATAAACAGAAATAGACCCGCTGTCCGCCTACCGACTAATATCTTACATAAGCAACCTGTTAGTTCTTTGCAGACCTAATGATTCGTCAAAATACACCCGCAGTGATTTCGATTCCGTCATTATTTATACACAAAGATATACATAAACAGTTTTACGTTCGTTGTTTATATATATGTTACTTATAAATAAAGCTATAGCTTTTATGTAAATAAGCTCAGCCCTACCTGTGGTAAATCTGGAGTACTTCTATCCCGTATATAAACAATGGTAGTTCGATCATTGGGCTAAGTCCCCGGTATGTATGTGAGTACTCAGTGTGTCTGTAACATGATTGTGTAAGTGGGTTAAGTAAACAGAATATCTGTTTTTGTATCAAATATATCGTTGTTCCTTAACAAATTTGTGTTTTAATCTGAAACACAAACCCGCCATTAACTAATTAGATTCCCGATGTAAATAGAGAACGGCTTTAACAAGGCCTTTCAGTCACTGTTGCCGTTAGTAAGGTTTCCGTAAGGCTTATGGAAAAACAGGAATTGGCTGATAACCAGGAAAACAGCTGGGACTAGCATTGATCTTTTTAACTACCAAAGCAAACAAATCCGAGTGGTAAAAACTACATTTGCCTGTAGATAAAACCTGGTATTTCGTTCCGAATGAATTTGAAATGTATTGAAGTTAATAATATCGAATTCTTTCGGCTTCCTGTGAGGTTTTCTTGGTACCAGTTTTGTTGTTGGGCCTATACCTATTTGCGTCGGTCTTCGAATGTGTAAATAAAATCCCAGATAGTCAAAGCATGGCCGACCTTTCCTGTTATTGCGTCCCCGATACGTGAGTCGGGTTGTATCGCTTAAAATACAGCGGCTATCGGAATACTTCTATCTGAATTAGACCCTGACGTCTCATAACGTTGTCCTTGACTTGAATACATGCGGAACATAACTCCACCATTGACTTGCAGAGAGGTATTTCGATGCGTTGTGTTATGTGCAGAGCTCTTGCAAAACAGACAGTGTTTTATAGTGTATCATTAGTGCTTTAGATTGAGCTCTCAAAGAATAATATAATAACGTTAGATCATCTTAACATTGCTTTTTACTATACACAGTGAACAATCATGATTTACCTTGATTGACCTTGATCCGGATGGCCTGGAAATGAGCTTAAAGCTCGTATTGGCCCAATATAAATATTTTACATCAATTCTTTAATGTTTTCGCTGCGCTAGCGGTAGATGGTTATGTTTTTAAAAAGTCTCACTATAGAGTCACATCTCTTAATTTACACATTGAATTTTTTGTACGTGTTTCTCTCTTTCCAGTCAGTGTTCAGGTTACTCTTAAATATGTTCATAGAGCCCGCTGTAAGTGTTGCCTCTGATAATGAGTTCCACTTCTTGAATCATATATATACATGGCCGGATAATTATAATGAAATACAGTACCGGATAGTTATGATGAAATACATTATATGACAGATATAATACCATTATTATTGGATAGTTTTAGTTGTACACATTTTCAGATAATTATTTATCAATTATATTACCAAAGGTTGGAGGGGTAGGGGGAGAGAAACACGGTATACCATTAGCCTGTATTACCAAAGGATGGCGGGGTAGGGGGAGAGAAACACGGTATACCATTAGCCTATATTACCAAAGGTTTGAGGGGTAGGGGGAGAGAAAAACTGTATATCATTAGCCTATATTACCAAAGGATGGAGGGGTAGGGGGAGAGAAACACGGTATACCATTAGCCTATATTACAATGTACCAAAGGATGGAGGGGGTTTGGGAGAGAAACACGGTATACCATTAGCCTATATTACAATGTACCAAAGGATGGAGGGGTAGGGGGAGAGAAACACGGTATACAATTAGCCTATATTACCAAAGGTTGGAGGGGTAGGGGGAGAGAAACACGGTATACCATTAGCCTATAGTATTAAAGGTTGGAGGGGTAGGGGGAAAGACTCTGTATGGTATTTGTCAGTATAACCTAAAAATGTAGAGACCATGGTAGGGAGACTCGTTCTCATATTCGCCTGTATTACCAACGGTCGGAGGGGGAGGGGAAGGGGGAGAGTTACTTGTATGGCATTTGCCTGTATTACCAGGAAAATGTAGAGATTCGTTTTTGAAGGGAGACTCGTTCTTACATTCGCCTGTATTACCAAAAGTTGGAGGGGAGAGGAAGGGGGAGAGGGACTCGAATGACATTAGCCTGTATTTGTAGGGAGGCTCGTTCTCACATTCGCCTGTATTACCAAAAGTTGGAGGGGTAAGAGGGACTCGGTATTACATTTGCTTGTATTACCAAAGGTTGGAAAAAAATCCCTCCTGACACTGTATCCGTACTGACATTGTTGAGTGCACCGACGTGCGTGTTGCTCGTAAAGGCGTACGCTAGTCAGGGTTCCTATAGTTGTGCGGTAATACCGAACGATTGCGTCAGACACTTTGCTATTGCTCTCTGTTGCTATTTCAGAGAACTTTTGTCAGTTTGTAACGTTTTTGATTTTGTGTCGGCTTTGAGCAATTTAGAGAAAAAATCGATAGGAAGGTAGAGGAGGAAACGACTCCTATAATCATATCTAATTCTGAAGAGAAAAGAAGTTGAGTACTTTAAAGTTGAAATACAAAAACATTACTCTTTAAATTGACCTAAATTGTAGATCAAGAAATTCGATTTTGCCCGAGACTATCATTATTTGCTCCGTGTCTGCCTTCTTTTCCGACAAGCAACCATACGTTCAACGGGAAACGAAACTGGAGTGTCAATAAAATCGTCTGCTCGGTCTTGAGGATTGTCAGAATTTCTTTTTTGGTCTTCAAATGCCAGCGTGTCCATCGTAAGAATAGCTGTAATACCAGTGGTTTCTTCCTTGGTTAAGAGGGTAGGGGAGAAAAAAGGTTCTGGCCTTTGCATCAAAGACAATGTTTAAACGACGTAGTGATGAGTCATAACCTTTGTACATGGTTTCAGTCCGCAACAAGCCTTGTTACTCAAACTGCAACTTATCAATATCAGGTACAAAAACAATATTTAAAATAGATATTACGCTGATATTTAATATTCCATTAATTATTTTGTATTTTATATGGTTGATATTTATATTACAGGTAAATGTCGATAACACCATATGACCATGATGATAACAGTACTAGTATATCGCCATGACGATAACAGCATACGACCATGACGATAACTGTATATCACCATGACGATAACAGCATACGACCATGACGATAACAGTATATCGCCATGAAGATAACAGCATACGACCATGACGATAACTGTATATCACCATGACGATAACAGCATACGAACATGACGATAAAAGTATATCACCATGTGACGATAATAGCATACGACTATGACGATAACAGTATATCACTAGGACGATAACAGCATACGACCATGACGATAACAGTTTATCACCATGACGATAACAGTATATCACCATAACGATAACAGTATAACACTAGGACGATAACAGCATACGACCATGACGATAACAATATATCACCATGACTATAACAGTATATCACCATGACGATAACAGCATACGACCATGAGATACCACGGCACACTTAGATACCTAGGAACTCAGAGATACCAGTTTGCTGAAATACATCGTCACACGGAAATGCCATGGTACACTGCTAAACCAGTACGCTGAGATATACCATGGTACACTAATATATATCACAGTGCGCTGAGATATACCATGGTACACTAATAAATACCACAGTGCGCTGAGATACCACGGTACGCTGAGATACCATGGAACAATGATATACCAAGGTACAATGATAACTACCACGTTACACTGATATATACCACGGTACCTTAAGATACCACGGTGCGCTGAGATACCAATGTACACTGAGATATCATAGTAGGCTGAGATATTATGGTACGCTGAGATATTATGGTACGCTGAGATACCACGGAACACTGATATACCAAGGTACAGNAACAATATTTAAAATAGATATTACGCTGATATTTAATATTCCATTATTTTTTTTGTATTTTATATGGGTGATATTTATATTACAGGTAAATATCGATAACACCATATGATCGCCATGACGATAGCAGCATACGATCATGACGATAACAGTATATCACCATGACGATACACTGTAACAGCATACGACCATGACGATAACAGTATATCACCATGTGACGATAACAGTATATCACCATGACGATAACAGTATATCACCAAGTGACGATAACAGCATACGACTATGACGATAACAGTATATCACCATAACGATAACAGCATACGAACATGACGATAACAGTATATCACCATAACGATAACAGTATATCACCATGTGACGATAACAGTATATCACCATGACGATAACAGTATATCACCATGACGATAACAGTATATCACTATGACGATAACAGTATATCACCATGTGACGATAACAGCATACGACTATGACGATAACAGTATATCACCATGACGATAACAGCATACGAACATGACGATAAAAGTATATCACCAGGACGATAACAGTATATCACTATGACGATAACAGCATATCATCATAACGATAACAGCATACGACCATGACGATAACAGTATATCACCATAACGATAACAGCATACGAACATGACGATAACAGTATATCACCAGGACGATAACAGTATATCACCATGACGATAACAGCATACGACCATGACGATAACAGCATATCATCATAACGATAACAGCATACGACCATGACGATAACAGTATATCACCATGACGATAACCAAGCCTTCTATTGTCAAAGTTTGACATTCAATTACAAGGTTTACTACTTTATGCTCCGATAAAACTATTATAACCGCCATATCTTAATGAGATGCATAATTGTGTTATTCTTATCCCTTAAAGAAGAAGTGAGGAGAGGGACACGATGCCGGTACGCTGAGATACCACCGTACGCTGAGATACCACAGCACACTGAGATACCAGTACATTGATATGCCAGTGTACACTGAGATACCACGGAACACTTAGATACCTAGGAACTCTGAGATACCAGTTTGCTGAAATACATCGTCACACTGAAATGCCATGGTACACTGCTAAACCAGTACGCTGAGATATACCATGGTACACTAATATATATCACAGTGCGCTGAGATATACCATGGTACACTAATATATATCACAGTTCGCTGAGATAACACGGTACGCTGAGATACCACGGAACACTGATATACCACGTTACACTGATATATACCACGGTACCTTAAGATACCACGGTGCGCTGATATACCAATGTACACTGAGATACCACGGTACGCTGAGATATAACGGTACACTGAGATACCATGGTAGGCTGAGATATAACGGTACACTGAGATACCACAGTACGCTGAGATATAACGGTACACTGAGATACCATGGTAGGCTGAGATATTGTGGTACGCTGAGATATTATGGTACGCTGAGATACCACAGTACGCTGAGATAAAACTGTACGCTGAGATACCACGGAACACTGATATACCACAGTACGCTGATATATACAACGGTACCTTAAGATACCACGGTGCGCTGAGATACCAATGTACACTGAGATACCATGGTACGCTGAGATATTATGGTACGCTGAGATACCATGGTAGGCTGAGATAACACGTTACACTGAGACACCACGGACCGCTGAGATATTTCGGTACATTGAGATACCACTGTACGTTGAGATGCCACGATACGCTGAGATACCATGATACACTGAGATACCACGGTACGCTGGGATACCACGGTACGCTGGTATACCATGGTACGCTGAGAGAACATGGTACGCAGGGATACCACGATACGCTGAGATACCATGGTACGCTGGGATACCACGGTACGCTGATATACTATGGTACACTGAGATACCACAGAACGCTGATAAACCACAGTGAGCTGAGATACTTAGGTACACTCAAATACCATGGTACGCTTAGATAGTACGGTACACTGAGATACAACGGTGGGCTGAGATACCATTGACGTTGTGATACTATGGTACGGTGAGATACCACGGTACGCTGATATATCACGGTACACTAATGTAACACGGTACACTTATATATAACATGGTACAATGATGTAACATGGTACGCTGCGAAACCAGTACACTGATACGCCAGTGTATACCGAATTACTATATTACACTGAGATACCACGATACACTGATATACCAAGGTACTCTGATATACCAGTATGCTGAAATACCTCGGTAAACTTACATACCACGGTTCACTGATATACCAGTATGCTGAGATATACAACGGTACACTGATTTATATCACGGTGCGCTGATATACCACGGTACACTGATATACCACGCTACACTGATATTTACCACGGTGCACTGATATACCACGGTACAATGAGATACCGCGGTACGCTGAGATACATCGGTACATTGAGATACCACGGTACGCTGAGATACCACTGTACACTGATGTATAACATGGTACATTGATATAACACGGTACGCTGTGAAACCACGGTACGCTGAGATACCAGTTCGCTAATACGCCAGTGTATACCGAATTACTATATTATACTGAGATACCACGGTACTCTGAGTTACCAGTATGCCGAAATTCCTCGGTACAATGACATACCATGGTTCACTGATATACCAGTACGCTGAGATATACCACGGTACACTGATATATATCACGGTGCGCTGAGATACCACGGTACACTGATATATACCACGGTGCGTTGATATACTACAGTACACTGATATATAGCACGGTGCACTGAATTACCACGGTACGCTGAGATACCACGGTACGCTGAGATACCTCGGTACATTGAGATAACATGATACGCTTAGATAAAACGGTACATTGAGATAACTTAGTGCGCTGAGACTGTCCTTGAACAATTGTCGTAGAAAGCAATTGTCCAGGCGAAACAGCCAGATGTTATAATGCTCATGAAATATGTAGGTATATGTACGTCGTGCATCGCACGAGACTCGTTCTCCCGCCGAATACCGCGTGCTCTGAACAATTTGTCTCTGGCAATATCATGGAAGCTGAGGTTAGAGTGACGCTGACCCTGATGTACTCTTGGGAGAAAAGCAATTTTGTATAATCTTATTGCTGACTAAAGCTGCATTTCTCTACTAAATTGTTTGAAACCCTAATGATCAAAATATGTCCTTTTTATAGTAAAATTTGCACAATCGCAATAGTCTCTTTCAATTCCCTGCACATCCGGATCGCTGTCAGGATATCCGGTGGAAGGTTAGCGACGCTTGGTAAATACGTCTTATCTGAAATCTTCATTGCGATAAGGGAATTTACAACATTTATTCAACTGAGGTTTCGCTTCTTGAGTGATATTATGAACGCGGAATTATTTTGGATCTCGATTGTTATCAGTTGATTATCAAATGTTGCAGAACGCAAAGAAAATGCTTTCCTGAGTACGATAAAAGGAGTACATTGGAACTGTAAGACTGAGCACTAGTCACAGGGAAAAAATACTTCACTCCCAGTCCATAAATACAAGTGTCTGTAACATTGTGTGGAATGGATGTCAAACCTATGAGCACTGTCAATACTAATGTTACTGATTTAACATACTTTATTATATGCATGAACGTTTCTCGCAATCACATTGGTCGGATCCTATACAGGTGACCAGTCCTCAAAAACTCATGTAGAATGGTTATCCGGTGAATATCGATTTCTAAATATAGCCTGTATGGAAATTCCCCGGAACCTGTCGTAGCGCATGCTCAGTTAGACTAGAACGCGATCTGTCAGGCGACATTAGAAGATGGCTGCTGGCGAACGTTTCTCCTCCGTTAGGAAAATTACCAAAACTATTCGAGGATAAAGATGCTGTTAGTTTTAAAAAGGTCATTGAACACGCAGTGCATGTCCTCCATACTTATCTTAAGAAAAAGAACCTAGGCGATACCTTCGAAAGCTACAATGATGAACTGTTGTATTCAAACCTGACTACATTTTACACGGAGGCTCGCGTACAAAAATCAGAACCTTTAGTTTAGTTTTGATTTATTTTATTGTTGAAGCATATAATAAAACAGTTATGGGCTTTGGTGCTGGTAAATATGATGTGATATGAACCTGAAAGATTGATATTGACCTCGGCTTCGCCTCAGTTAATATCACTCTTTCAGGTTCATAGCACATCATATTCACCAGCACAAAAGTCCATAATTGTATAATATTCCACGAATCCACATTGGTGGACAGAGTTTAACTCCCACTAGTATACAGGTGAGGTATTGATGGGTCTGTACAGATACACTCGACCTAGCCATTACCAGAACGTCGGAGAGAGATCAACTCTCGAGCATGATGTCTGGGGATAACATTTATCCACATATATACACTTAAACTGCAATGAATAAAACAAGGACATTGAGGACATATGCCTGGCAGTGTGAACAGAGACTAATCCGAACCCGTTCTTTACCTCATGTTGACATTTATGGCCGATTCCAGTTTTGTAATATTGGTCGGTACAAGACAGAGTGGCAGCCTCATAAGGCCGTAATACGGCAATCCACGGACAAGTGCATGTTTTAGTAAGATAATATCGAAAGAGGGGAGATTAGCCTTAATACTCTGAAGTCTGTCTATCTGAAACGGAAGCGATAAGGTTTTAGAAGAGGATGCTGGGATATTGGGCGTTGGCAAGGGGACAAGAAACAAAAAGTTCTATTGACATCGTCCACAATTTAAAATCCTATTTTAATATCTACACAACTTTTATTATTTCATCTTAGATATTGTTAAAAAGATCATTGTTTTTTGGCTATCGATCTTTTCATAATATTCTTCATATTCTTCAAGAAGATAATATTGCTGGTAACTGATCTTGATTTGGATACCTGGTCATGTCGGAATAAACGGAAATGACAAGGTAGATAAAGTTGCTAAAGCAGCCCTTAATCTACAACCGAAAGATATTAAACTGCCTTTTTTCTGATTTTAAACCTTCTATAACAAATTTTATTAAAACAGACCCCAGAGAGGAAATTGTCCTCTCGCGACTGCGCATAGGCCATACCTACATCACACCTGGTTACATTTTGCGTAAGAAAGTCCAGTCTTATTTTCATGCATGCGATCAACCATTTACAGTCAAACACTTTATGATTNTATTACACCACCACTTACGAGAGAGAACGTAAAAGGAGAGAGCTTCACTTTACTCCGAGCACATAAAAAGTCACAAAGATTCTTTCGACATAGACCCAGTTTGTGATAAATTAAAGTTGGAGTTATCCCCCTTACGCAGCTGTACCGAGTGTTAATTGAAGAAAGTCCATAAGTATTTCAGCTGTACCAGTGGTATTGTGTTACGTGACTAGAATTATACAAGTTAGTTTTGTGTTACGTCACTAGAATTATACCAGTAAGTATTGTGTTACGTCACTAGAATTATACAAGTTAGTATTGTGTTACGTCACTAGAATAATACCAGTTAGTATTGTGTTACGTCACTAGAAGTACACCAGTTATAACTGTGTTACACCAAAGGAGTTGTACCACTAGTACTGTGTTACGTTACTACAGTTGAACCAGTGACACTGCATCACGTCAATATATGAGAGCTATACAGTGTTTGGTACTTCACTACCTCATCACAGGGATGGTACATTCCGGGAGGTTCTGCCGTCGTTCTGACATAGTAGTGTACGTCATTGCACGCCCAATCTTTACATTTCACTGACGCATACTTACCACGACCTTGTCATGTACAACAAATCATTTGTACTCCAAACTTATACAATATCAAATTCCAGTCGTGATTTTGAGACCGAAAGCCCATCATGTAGATCAACCCTGCCTGTGCATCTTTCTAAATCAAGGCTTCATCGCGCTGCCATTTGTACGCCATGTGTAATACCTATCGCGTACATTTCGCAAAACATATTTCACGCTTGTTTGCCTGAGAGGCACACCTCGCGATGTCAGCGGAGCCATTTCTGGAACTCTGATGATATATTTCAAGGATATCATATGCTTTCTTTTTATCTCATTTTCCGCTTTCAGTGCACGACAGAAGACATAACGTTTTGTCCAGAGGTATTGTTGATAGCATCTCAAAACCCCTATAGTTTGGGAGGGGGCATCTTACAGGGGGATTGGCAACGCCGAGAATTACATGGTAACAACAGTGTATTGCCGCAGTATACACGGCCATTACACACAGAAACCAATAGGCTGCTAATGGAACATGAAAGGTAATGACATTTTGTGGATTTCAAAAGGCGGACTACGCCGATTTCCTTCTTGATCGCATCGGATCCTGGGATTCCAAGCGTATACCTGACTGTGAGGAAATGGGGCTTGTCAGTGAGGACATAACGATGTAGGTTAAATGTCTCTAAAGCATCACCATGCAGTGCAATGATACGTAGGGTATAATGTCAGAATACGACACTACAGCCAGCCTGTACATCAACAAGGCAAGGTACACACGACGACTGGCCACAGTCCAGTATGTAGACGACTGGCCACAGTCCAGTATGTAGACGACTGGCCACGGTCCAGTATGTAGACGACTGGCCACGTATGTAGACGACTGGCCACGGTCCAGTATGTAGACGACCACGGTCCAGTATGTAGACGACTGGCCACGTATGTAGACGACTGGCCACGGTCCAGTATGTAGACGACTGGCCATAGTCCAGTTTGTAGACGACTGGCCACGGTCCAGTATGTAGACGACTGGCCCGCAGTATGTAAACGACTGGCCACGGTCCAGTATGTAGACGACCACGGTCCAGTATGTAGACGACTAGCCACGGTCCAGTAATGCAGACGACTGGCCACGGTCCAGTATGTAGACGACCACGGTCCAGTATGTAGACGACTGGCCACGGTCCAGTAATGTAGACGACTGGCCACAGTCCAGTATGTACTACAGACTCGAACTTACGCCCAGCTCGCGCCAATATCAATCACTAACGTCCTCTGTGTGTTATTGTTGTAGCAGGAATACGTTAGCGACCTTCTCACCAGGTTAGCTACTTTGTAGGCAACTTTTTGAATTACTAGTGTTTGTGGCTTTAATTCGTCATACTTTATTCTACAATTATCATACAGATTGGGTAGCAACTATATCAATATTATGACGCGTTTATTTGTGTATTTTTTTTTTCTTCAGTTTTTCTCATTTCCCTGCGTTAGCCTCTCAGTATTTGAGTAAGCTATCTACCCATCTACACACGTATATATATCAACAAGAAGGTCAAAGGACAGAGGTCACATGGCTCAGATGGTCCCTAAAAGGCTCGGGATGGCTCTGTTTCACGGAAGGTCACAGGGCGTTGCGTGATATATCGATAGTGACTTAGAATAATTCCTCCGCTTAGATAGCTCAGATTTTATATAGTGTGCTTAAAATATCCGCATCTGTCAAAAATACAAAAATGGAACTATCTATTTAGGTTGACAGTAGGTCGTAAATGTGTCCTTGTCTACTTTACGGCTTTTGTTCTTTTTACGTTAAGTCGGAGAAACGTATGCATAAGAAGTGTATTAATGTCTAACTGGGTTACACCTGGTGGTAAAACACGGGAGATGGCAATATTGTGATACATCTGTATATCTTATAAACTGTGAAGACAATCCATCAAATTATTAACGATGTTTCCTTAATAAACATGATTTGTAGAGCATTTCATTATCATTATACATCGGATTGTATTATAGCTCGTATCTTCGCAAAACGTGTGACACTTCTGAGAAAAACCATCAAAGTGCACGTGTGTAATAAAGATTTAGAAACACATATTTTCACGAATTTCAACAAAACAGTTTAAGCTCAGATCAGCAGAACTTCAGGTTATGACGTAAGCAAGGTTCAACAGACGAATAATGTCGTAAACCGGATACAGTTTCGCGTGTGAACCACATAGTAAGGTAGACCATGCGCTGTTAATATAAAGACATTTCCGGTGTTTTGTCATTTTCGGTTTCCAGCTGTAGCCCTTTATTAATGAAACTTCCGGTAAAACCATGGTGTCGATAAGTCCTTGTCAGATATCCTAGGCTGACTTCCGGTAAAACCATGGTGTTGATAAGTCCTTGTCAGATATGTTAGTCTAGCTTCCGGTAAAACCATGGTGTCGATAAGTCCTTGTCAGATATCCTAGGCTGACTTCCGGTAAAACCATGGTGTCGATAAGTCCTCGTCAGATATCCTGNAAGACATTTCCGGTGTTTTGTCATTTTCGGTTTCCAGCTGTAGCCCTTTGTTAATGAAACTTCCGGTAAAACCAGGGTGTCGATAAGTCCTTGTCAGATATCCTAGGCTGACTTTCGATAAAACAATACAATATTACGGAGTGAAACTTCAGGCTTTTATTAAGTAGATATGCAGATTTGTATTATTTTCCAGACATTAACCGTTAACATTAAACTTTACAATGTAATAATTACCACAAATGGACAAATGTATTTACCAATGATATACATGTAACTGTTGATCATTGGGGTACATATTGCCCAGTGTTTTAACTACCAATCATGACGGTATATATTTACTTTTCCACTGTAAGTACCTCTATCAGCAGTAACAGAAGAGATTGACTCATAGATATTTGAACGCCATTTGATCAATGACATTTTGAAGCTTTTCCTCGTGCCTCGAATAAAATGAGACAACAGTCAAAAGCAAATGTTTTTGGTGACGTTAGGCTGTCCCAATAATCTCGTTTGCAATGACGACACAGACACTTCAAAAACGACTATATAAGAGACTATCTATATTTAGGTCAATAATAGCGAAACATTAAAAAGTAAATACAAGGATTGCTTGTACGGCATTTTTGTTCAGTGTTCATGCCGGTTTGTTAAAAATTCAATTACACTTATTATTATTATTCAGCATTATTATTCAATATAATGACATTATTCAGTCATTGCAAATGCTTCGTGTATGCCTGTTCAATGAATAGAACAGCCATCGTCCAGGGAGGGTCAATGGTATCCAACGTAACTATTATGACGTCATAATAATGATGACGTCAACAATTGGTCCATGGCATTCATACCCTAAATGAACGGCAACTGAATTTGGGAGGGTTATATAGAGGCAGTGCAATGAAATGGTAAACATATACGTATTAAACTGCTTTCAGTTGGCAGTCAGTTCTCTATATGTGAAGTAATATTGACAGATTGTCAGTATTCTTCGGCCACGACAAATTACGACACGTGTTTAATAACTTATCCATCTCACGTGCACGTGGCCTGCTATCTTCTGAAACCAATATCACATTATGAAGCTGTATGTCATTCCTGCGTAAGTCAACCAATCAAATCCACCATTACACCCATCAGGGTTAGATTATTGCCTATTATTGCTATTAATCTGGCAATTGATTGGATAATTAACGCTAACTGTACTCATCGTATTCTGTAAACATGGGAGGAATCGAATGCGCCGCAGGGAGAGTACCCATATGCTTATATTTATACGAGACTGGGCGAGAAGTTGTGTGTTCTGATAATGTTTCTGCATCTTGTCACATTTGACTTCTTGGCACCCAATTGTACACAATCATTTCTCGGAAAGAGTGGTATCTGTTTTGCGAGTGTTGTTCTTGCATAGTGATAACAGAGAACAGTAGGAAATATTTACATATTCATATTTAAAACATTATAGAATGATTTTATTCTGATCCGTTGAAAATAAAATTATCATCCGAGGTCAGAGCTGAATATGAGCTAATGTTGCTGTTAACGTTCATATATTAGCGGTTGTCATTTTAGAGCTTTTTACGCGTTAACTATACTGCGTTATATTAAGGTAGCACTTGAACCTGTTTCTGTAAATTGTTAACTATAGTATATATTGGGAGTGCACTAACCAACCAGTGCAATAAACTGTTACATTTAGATCACTTTGAGCGCGCTAAAGTAAGTACGTTTACACTATCCGACTTGTTTAGAAAAATCACAAACAACTTTTGCAACAAACAAAATATCTATATGGTAACGTGCTTGTAGGGTTAGTGTTTAAACGATTGAGAGTTTAAACGATTGAGAGTTTAAAGAGTTTAAACGATTGAGAGTTTAAACGATTGAGAGCATCAACTGTACACTGACACTCTAGCTTGTGTATTGGCTATATGGGCTAGTACGGAAGTACTGCCTGGACGTCCGATATCTGTACCAAAACGGAAGTACCGCCATGCCATCCGATATCTGTACCAAAACGCATATACTGACGTCCGATATCAATACCAATCCTGTATCTGTACCAACACAGAATAACTGTAAGTACATCTACTATAGTACAAACCGCGGAAGTACGTGTACAATAATGGCGTCTTTTATCTGTACCAAAACGAATATATCACTTAGTCCATGGCGTCAATGTGACGTTCCTACAGTTAAAAGTACCAACTCGCTTTTCCCCCAAATTACCAATAACGGAAGTACTAACAAGGCGACGTTTATCTGTACCGAGAACGGAAGTACAAACAAGGCGTCGTTTATCTGTACCGAGAACGGAAGTACAAACAAGGAGACGTTTATCTGTACCGAGAACGGAAGTACAAACAAGGCGTCGTTTATCTGTACCGAGAACGGAAGTACAAACAATGTGTCGTTCATCTGTACCGAAAACGGAAGTACAAACAAGGCCTCGTTTATCTGTACCGAGAATGGAAGTACAAACAAGGAGACGTTTATCTGTACCGAGAACGGAAGTACAAACCAGGCGACGTTTATCTGTACCGATAACCGTCTGTATCACCCGACGTCCTATTTCTGTACCAATAACCGGAAGTGCTACACCAATTGAAACGGCCTATGAAGAACTATTTTGATTGTTCATGTTTTGTATGTTACAATACTATTTGGGTAGAAAAAATATGGACCTTATGCATGCCTCTATATTATAATCACTACTATGTGCATTCCTTCAGAATTGCTGATTTTTTGTTCTGTGCTCTTTTTCTGTGCACACTTGGGAGACTTACATCGCTCTGTTACCCCAATGCTACCTACTTTTGTTACTCCCATAGTATTGTAATACTTTTGTTAGAGAAGCGTGTCCTGCTATCGTATTCAAATTATGGCATTGGGGTAAGATGACAATATCAAATGGTCTTTCGAGGCCCTATTATCTGTCAGCAATATCGTCATAGCTATGAGATCAGCTTATATGAGAGTAAAATCACAATGGTCAATAAACTACGTGAAAACAACTGTGTGTGTGTTTCCATCGCAGTTTCAGTACTTGCAACTTTTTCCGTCTATTTTTTTCTTATGAAAATACAATTTGAAGATGTATACAGAAGGAAAGTCTTCATACATAAAACTATCACGTAAAAACAAAAACGGCTATTGTGCTGGGAAAACGCCATTGAGTGAACACGTATTGCACAAATCAATGCTGTAAGTATAAGTAAGATTCAACATCGTTAACCACATACACAAAAATCATTAATTAGGTATTGCCAAATGAGCAAATGAATATAACTCATTAAAACGGACCAGAAGAACCCAAACTCTTCTCATCCTTACATCACAGTTAACTTATAACACACATACGAGTTCATCGTTAATTACCAAGGCATTTCCGAGAAATGTTCAAAAGAAAACGTAAACCGAAAATTCTTTAGTTATTCTAAATATTGCGCCGTTGTTATTTCGAATATTTCGTTGGTGCTCTAGAATTTCCAAGCATCAGATACGTGCAGTAAAGAACGGACAAAATGGGTTTTTACTTTCCGAATACTGTAATCCAACACACCGCCTACAGTAATCTTGCAATATGTATTTGAATCGCTTGTTGTTCTGTGTACATAACTTTGAAGCAGTGAAAGACTATTTAGATATACATATAAATCTGCGTGTGTCATACAATATACAATATACAAAACCACTCATCAGTATGATAAACACGTTACCATATCCATGTTGTTGAGGAGCTGTATAGCGTAAGTTGATTTTCCATGAAATCCGAATTTCACGACGTTCACACAAGATAGTTTAAAATCTTGGTAAACACGAACCCGTATGAGTGAAACATGACATATGTTTTTTTATGAAATCAACATGATGTGAAAATCATATTCAACATATATAGCTTAATACTGGTACATTGTATAGATCAATAGTCAATACTGGCACATTGTATAACTAAATACTGGTACATTATATAACTAAATACTGGTACATTGTATAACTTAATACTGGTACATTGTATAACTTAATACTGGTACATTGTATAGATCAATAGTCAATATTGGTACATTGTATGACTTAATACTGGTACATTGTATAACTTAATACTGGTACATTGTATAACTTAATACTGGTACATTGTATAACTTAATACTGGTACATTGTAAAACTTAATACTGGTACATTGTATAACTAAATACTGGTACATCGTATAACGTAATACTGGTACATTGTATAACTTAATACTGGTATATTGTATAACTAAATACTGGTACATTGTATAACTTAATACTGGTACATCGTATAACGAAATACTGGTACATTGTATAACTTAATACTGTTACATTGTATAATTTTATATTGGTACATTGTATAACTTAATACTGGTACATTGTATAACTAAATACTAGTACATTGTATAACTTAATACTGGTATATTGTATAACCTAATACTGGTACATTGTATAACTAAATACCAGAGCATGTCGGCTAGAAGGGGGCATATTTTGTTCCCATAGTATTGCTCAGTGTAAGTCGTGGAGCGGAGATTTTTACGCGGTGTGGTACCATTCCTATGTACAATATCATTAATTTCCTCATTGCGGCTTCTGAGCGGCCATGACGGACTTCGTATGCAATAAATATGATGATATTCCCTGAAGAAGTACGATATGTTATCAAAATTTCAATAGCTTAAAGGAATCTATTTCAAGATCAAATCAAGATAGGAATTTCCAGAAGACTTTTTCTTTATTCAATTGTAATGCGAGGAAAACGAGTGTATCACACAGAACGCCAATATTTATCAGTGTAACAGCGCCAGGTCTGGCAGGCCCTCTGTCTCTATGTTAATGTTGACCGAGGTGTACCGAGATGACATAAGATGGTGGATTTCCGAAGATGTCAGCTCTGATTATATTTCGGCATTTTCAATGTCGACAACGCTGTGATCTAATGAAGTAATCAGAACTACGAATGTTTGTGTTCACATGGAATGGTTACTCACGTGACATAGGCCGACAGGTTCGCCTTACACTGTGGCTAGTATAGAAACACATGTTTACCTTATTTTAGATGACGTCTTCAGTAGAACCCCTTTCCCTGAAGCGTTGAGTACGTCATTTTGTCTGATTGTTGAAGAAAGAAGTTTGATAAATGATCTTCGTTCCCTAGCCTCTGTCTACAATGAAGGAAAACCTAATAGTAGTCGGTTGTAGATAATACTGCGTTTAAAAAACGAAAAAGTAATTATATATGGTCTGAAGCTTGCCTTGATCAAAAATTGAAGACCGTGGAAGAAACGTACAGTCTGCCAGGCCGCCGGGGATTTCCTCTCTTCGTGACTTTGCCAAAGATTGTGACGTACATGTATATGTCTGTATCGGAAATATTAAAGGTGATTAATAACTTTTTTGAATGATGGGAGCAATGGAGTATTGATGAAACTGTTGAGAAATAAGCAAATGTGACAGGAATGTATTGGTAGTACCCACAGTATGTGGTGGGTGGTTGGGGTGCTGTAAGTGATTGCGTAGTTGTGATGGTGGTGGCGACGATGGTGGTGGTATGGGATTGCATGGGTACTACTAGCGGGGGAGATTGAGGGCAAGCGATTAATCATTGTGATATTTTCGAATTTCCTAATTTTAAGTTCTACATAGAAAAATACTTCCGATTCTACACAGAGCCGAAAAACGCCCAGTACGTTCTTTAAATGGGTACAACAGGCCAATGTTCTAATACAACGCAACCTGCAGGGTAAAGTTCGAATATTTCACAACAGGCTTGCAAATATTGAAGTTTAATATTTGTACAGACCTAATAACATTTAACATACAAATATTGTTTGTCTCATAAAACCAAGAATGTTATAGTAAAAACTGTGACGTCATAGTGGCCTGCCTGCAGGTTACCAGGGTTACGATGTGGTGTACATGTTCTGAATAGGTCTAACGATGGCGTCAGGATAACGAAACATAACTTGTAACGTGATGATAGCCATCAGTAAAAATGACACTTTTAGTACGTAAGGATATATTGTGATGACGAGAGGTGTTAGGACGAAGATAGTTCATGTACTTCAGCCATTCCTCTTTCTTCCTTTGTTAGCCCATGTTCTGTTGTTTGGTAGACGCTCTCCCTGCGAACCCTGCCACTAATTACTCGGCCACACCGTACGGCCAGATGTAGTATCCCCGTATCAACGTATCAACATGATATAAGAGACCAATTGAAAGTCTTTAAAATTTTCCAAAAAGATAATAAACCATAGGTAGACTTACATTTAATCCTTCGGGAAAACTGTCCAAAGTCACGATTACACATGTACACTGCACACTTGTAACCATCAGACAGCAAATAGAGAGGTAATACTTTATACTGTAAGTACAGTCAATTTTACCGTCACGCTACCGAGCAATTCTTTTAATGTACATCAAAGTATCAAACTAGTCTTTTCGTCTCATCTCCAAGGTGACGCACACTGAGCCTTCGATTTTGTCATGACAAATGCCAAGGGCATAGAGTAACCATTGTTGTATACGTTTTGACGGACAACAGGTTCCACAATTACAAATTACAGTTGAAGGAGGAGAACATTTAGACGTTTTAGCCTGTGTGGAAAATGTAACGAGCGAAATTAAATCTTGTATGTGATTTTCAAATTGATTTATTGGAATGCGTGAACAGTGTGATAACTCTGAGGGTAACAACACCAATGTCAATGTATGACTAAATGGCAAATGACATCACGTCATTATACAATGTAGTATAATCTGAGCGCGCTTTCATTCTCGGGCTTCAATCAAATGGGAAAAAAATACGGATTATTTTAATATATGCATGTCATTTTATGTACTTAATTAGTATGTGCTTTATAACTTACATATCATTGTTGATATTAAGAAAGCAGATGGTAATTATACGGGTAGCCTTATTTTATCACATTTTTCTTTCACTTCTTAACCGTTATCTTCACGTTCAACTCGATCATTGTCAAAATTGGTTACACTTGTCATATACAAACCGTGACCATATGAATGTCAAATAAATAGGCTTTACATATGTCTATTTTCATTCCGATAGCTCTGAAAACTCATGTTTTACAAAGCCGGCCGTGTGCCACAAACGTCAAACCTGACACGAAATGACGTTGAAAGTGTGTTACACTGTTGTGCGTCAACATCTGACGTTACGTCACTATACGTAATATATATCTCAAGTGGTTTGGCACTAGGGGATTCCAACAGCGATCTCATATCAGCTGTGATCTGAACTGCTGAATATTTTCCTTGTCCTTCGTGTAACTTTTTCGGACAAGGCTGAGCTTTGTTTTACACTTTCCACTGACCATTGTCACCTGTATCCGGTAGTTCACTCAATATATTTTTTCGGGAACTTAGTGAAAAAACCCATTTGTAATTGTACTATTATATTCAGTGAAAAAATGTTTGTTATTGTTCTATGATATTACTTTATCCTGTATATACAGGAGACAATTAAACTGGGTTAGTATTTAGCACTGTTTCCCTCCGCTAGACTACGCTCACATATACCAAGACAGGTCAGGGCTGACACACCCTACCTGTAAACAGTTGTTACATTATAAGATAAAGCGTGGTTGATGGTTTGGAACTGTTCTGCTATCATCGGGGATTGAGGTTGCAAGTAACAGAAAATTTGAGCCAACTTCCTGCTTCCTACGAACGTCCTACAATTTAGTAGTCACTAGCTAACAATGTCCATGTTTACAAAACAAAGTGAACTTGTAAACTATTCAGAGAAACAAGATGTCAAAATGGATCCTTACACCGATATTTACCAGATGCCATCTTTGAAAGGAACTGCAGTTGGAATGGTAAATATGGACCAATCAAGATGGCAGGATTGTTAAAACTGAACATGTGGTTGTATTTTGTAGCAAAGTCTACCACGAGTTATTTAAAATGGAATTCGTTATATTTTGATCGATATTCAGACAGCTTTGTTTTCAGTTTTATTAACGTGATTTGATCTTCATTATATATGTATATATGTAATTAACAAAATTTTATGGAAATATGTAAAAAGGTGAAATCAAGGCTGTTCCAACTGTTGGCAAAGTGTTCAGGAAAAGGCAGAATTGTATGAGGTAAACAACACTCTGTAACATGGTTCGAACATCAGTTGTCGGGTGTTCTAAAGCTAGCAACACCGTTTAACGACACAGCCAATACTTTGTCGCTGCTGAATTGGGTAGCCCTGTGGACCTATAGACCTATATTCACTCGATATGATCGCCTACAGTGGTGGCGAGCTTCTCCAATCAACCACTAGTCGAACACCATGCCTTGTTTAGGATTTACATGAGGACATCGTCGACAACAAGATTGACCTTTTGACAAGAACGACTGGTATAAATGGCTAACCTTTTTTAACTATATTGCTCTGATACAGATGCTTCAGGGGTCGATTGTGTTCAATGGAAACGTCAAAGAGAGTTGATAAGTTGAAGAAGAAGAGCCTGGGGGCGAAATGTCTGTAAATACATTCCACATTCACAATGGTATAAAGCCCGGTCAGGCGACGGGGACGAGAATTGTCGGTAATAACGTACACTGTAAACACACTACATCACATGTCGGGGACAGTAATGTGCTAATATATATACCTCAAGGGCAAGAACCACGGGTACCGACCAACCAGGTTATTAAAATGATAATATTTGCCGTTATTGTCAGTAACTGAATAATTAACTTCCAATTTTATGATTTCAGAAATAAACGGTTAATATAAAATTACTTTAACTAGCTTTGTGGTAAACATACAACAACATCTACACGAACATGTTTTTGCTTGTTTAGAACATTTAAATCTCATATCGTGCCTTTATCAAACAACGTTGATGGCTTCAAAACGCGAAGACAGATATGGCGGCACAAAAACGTAGATGTGCTTTTAATCACCCTTGATGATATCGAATATCTACGAAGGGGTTTAATACGTCATATAAGAGTTGAGCGATATACGTCTAGCCGCGATAGTACCCTATGTCTCGTTTACGTACGGACGTAACAAACAGCCGGGTTATCGTGTAGTAGTAGTTGTAGTAAGAAACCTAGGCCATATAACACTGCGTCGCTATTCAACTCAATCGCATGTTTTTGAGATTCTATAAAGAATCATACGGAGTTATCAGTGATGTTACCGAGTCTGAGGAAGGCACGGGAGATCCCGAGAATACTGATATTAAACTATAGGTAAGGAGTTAATGTGTGTTTATATCGGTGTTTGGCATTCTAAAACCGTGTCTGATAATCTGCATTAGCATTGTGCGCCGATACAAAATGTAATCCTGTGATTTAGCGTTAACCGTTATGTCAGGTATCATAGTTAGGATCAATGAAACAGAACATACCCGAATCATTCAGCAGTTCTGTTCACGCCCTTGAATCGTGTATATTTGCAGCATCTGTTTTACGCCTTGCGTCTTTTCAACACTCCTGTTGCAGCTCTGGCACTGCGTCTTTGCGACATCTGTTTCGTACATGCCAATGCGTCTTTGCGACATCTGTTTCGTACATGCCAATACGTCTTTGCGACATCTGTTTCATGACTGGCAATGCGCCTTTGCGACATCTGTTTTACGCCTGGCACTGCGTCTTTGAAACATCTGTCTCAAGCTCTCGTTCTGTGTCTTTTTAACAGTTCTGTTTCACGCCCTGGTAATGCGTATGATGGACAGTTTTCATGCCCTAATATTAGATCTATCTAAAACTTTTGTATTACGCCTTTACGTTAAGCCTATTGGACAACTGTGTACCTCGCTCTCGTATTGCTTCGGTGGAACAGCTCTTTCAGCACGCATTCTAATGGTGTCTATCCTGCATTTTTTTTCACATCTCAGTATTGCTTCTGTTTAATGAAATGTTTTGTTCGAATCAGCGTTTCTGTTTGACGCTCTCCCAGTGCGTCTTTTCAAAAAGTCTGTTTCACCCCCTGATTTTGTGTATCTCCAACAGCTATGGTTTGTTCCCTTATATCGCGTCTTGAAGACCTTTTCGTATTGTTTCTTTGTGCCCGATGCACTTCCGAAACTCTGACAAAAATACAAATATCTTTGTAGAATAATTTCTCTTTTTATGTGTGACTTTGGATCTTCAAACTTGAGGTTGACATTCAAACTTGATATTGATACATGAAAGGGGACGATTGCCCTTCCTGACCACTTGGGATAGTAATTATATCTTATGCTGAATTCAGTGAAATTGTACCACTTTGTTTAATAGCTACATTTAGCGCTGCCTGTCAGGCAAGGTGAGACAGGCAATACTAGCTTTGTCCAGGCTCCATACAGTTGAACGGTAAGGAATGCTCGAAAACAAAAAAGTGTCTTCTATCGAGATACATGTTTATCTTTTATATTTTGAATCTGACTGTACTCACGCGTTTTTCTCTGAAAAGATTCTAGAAGATGTGTTTTGCGAATAGGCAGCTTGTGTACTCTTATAATGTCTCGACAAAGTTTTATAGATAACAATTCTTTGAATCCACTCTTCTTGAGCTATCTTATGTAAAATGACGTCATATAAAATGTATTTGGTTGTGCATGCTATTTTTCATTTCTGGTCGACTGGTCGAAGTGATTTTCTCGCTATGCTGTCTGTCTACTCTTCAGAGAACACACGCCGACTGCGAAACGCATGCATCATCAAACGAGTGTGATTTGTTGGGTGTTCAGTCAATGGAGCTGCTGTTGAAACGTAAGAGGATAAATGACCGCAATTTTTTTATATATTCTGGTGTTTTATGCCATTTTGATTAATTATATTCTGGTTTATTTATGCCATGCCCTTTCACCAACTGCCAATAAATTCATCTGTACTCTAGTGGGCTGCTGAATTGGGGTCGCCAACTGATAGCGCCACATCTTAACAAACAGCTCTGATGGCGACCCCGCAATTCTAACAAAAATAGTCGCTTACTAGTGAAAACAGATTCTGATCTGGAGCGCCAAATAATCGAAAAGTCTGTCTGGATACTTTGGTATGCGAATACTGTTTTGTGTGAAAGCAAATAGTAGAAATGATACCCCAAACTCTGCCAAATGTGAGGACCAACCGATAACTAAACCAGTAACAGGAGACGGCTAATGTACAAACACTGTCGCCATTCAACAATATTTTAAGCTGCTTGTTGAAAGGGCACGGACGAAATTATGCCACGCCCACTAGGTGTGCTCGGCTATTAGGCGACGATCTTACAACTTTGTAGACATTGGTATATTTAAAGGCATAATCCGGGGGGGGGGGGGGGGGGGGGGGGGTGCATCTATTTAACTATATCGAAATGATAATCTATAAATGATTATACGGAAAATGCGCGTGCTTTATTGGCACTAAAAATAGTTATGTGTGTTTGAAAGGTCGAATCGTGTTTCTGAATTCAAGTTATACTCTGTAAATGTCTCGGTATAATTCAAAGAATGATGATCTACCGATTTACTTGTATATGGAACTACAAAGAACAGGTGGTTTTGTTAAAAGGTCAGAAATTGCCGTTTTCATTATTGCAGGAAGAATTTAAAACATATCCCCGATTTTTTTTATTAGAAAAAAATAGATTAGCAGTTAAATAGACACCGCTCCTTAATGTCAAAGTCGTCATGAGTACTTCCTAACTCCCAGGTCATACCGCTTATAGTTCGTATAGCTTCTATTTCAATGTAAAAACACAAAGGAGTCTTTGTTCTGTAATAGATAAGAAATAGATTAAACGAACTGAAAATGTTTTGATTAAAACTCTTTTCATTCTCTATCTGGTAGATGTTCCCGTAAATAAGCAGTTATGACGCCCATTTATTTACCCATTAAACTGAAACAGCCGTAGTAGTGAGTGTTATAGGGCCACTCAAATGTTCGAGTCTAACGAACACTGATTTAATACTAAAAGCATTACAAACACATGAAACACATCACATCATATTGTTAAAGTGTTCAAAAGATACCTACATTCTGTATCCAACTCGCCTTGCTTTGTTTCAAAGCATTGCTATTTGAATCATACATTTAAGCTCCATTAGATCGTGAACGTGTCTTTTTGTAGAGATCCGTACTGTGGGTGAAAGGGTTGTGTTTTCGGATGAACTTGTTTGTACATAGTGCGGGGAGCATAACCTTACAGAACTGGTGAGAAACTAGTCGCTCACAGTAGCAGGACTTATTGAATTAGTGGAGCTCTTCGGTAATGTTAACGATATGTTTATGTGTAAAAAGTTTATGTTTGTAGCTAGAGGTCAGAATTATCCAGCACTTTTCGACAGAGAACACGGGAGAAACCTAGAGTCTTTTACCTCGATCTGTTCCAAGGTACATGTAAACTTTACAAGATTATTAACAAATCCAACTCGGTAAACTAAGTGTGCCCAGACCCGTGGCTTCAAAATAAAGTTCAAGACGGCGAGAACAAATTATATCAGCTAATAACAGTGGTCTATAACTAAATACTGTATCCGGCAGATCATAACTTCACTCTACAACTAATAGTGAACTAGTGAAGTACAATAGTGTACCATATAGTCACAACCCAATGAACAATGTGCTCATTTGGTCTATTTTGTATTTTGTATTTTGATAAATTAAAATATGACGATAAAGGGAAAATGTACAGTGATAATTATACGAGATGCTGTGATTATACATCACTCCAGGTAGGGGCATGTCGAATGAGGAGATGGTTTGTCGGTTGTCACAAAGGCAGTGCATAGCTATGTGACTATAGGTATCAAATTGTCTCCCTTTGGTGTACTCTTCTGTCTTTGTATTAAACGCCCACCGGGATGCTTATATCTCATTGCATTCATCGACGTTTCCGCGGCTTTGCCAGGTGATTGTGTTTTTATCTGTACTTCTGTATACATCACATATCGGTTTGCTTTTTAATTACTTGTTTTGTATTGAGCTTTATTTACGAACGCTAGGTATGTTGTGGTATCGAGCGACTGTTAATTACAAAGACAGAGGTCCACGCTCAGCGCGTTGTATCGTGTGTCAGGTGGTCAATACATTACCTGGCCATCCGTCGCCAAGTTATTACCAAAGTGCTGTCTTAACATGTCAAACATCGAGACATTCCGCATGCCCCAATCACACTGTCTGCCCCCTCCACAGCATCCATCACTCCCTCGCCCGTCCATTGCAGCTGCTGGCCGACAGTTTATGTGTGTTCACAACATAAAGACTGCCCTGGCATTTCAGGTACATGTGGTTAGGTGATACTTTCCCGATTCTGGAACTGGACCTGAGAAAACTATCATTCAGTGACCACATGTGAGTCGTATGCACAACATGGCCAATACTGTTATGATTCGAGCACTGGTATCTATATCTTGTAGGTCAACACAATCTTTCGTTTACGAAGTGTACCCCGGTCTTCATGCTATCTATAGGCCTATATAATTTACCTTTCAAAACAGTTAGATAAAAAGAAATATCGTTAATTTGTCACACTTTCATCTAATAAGAATTACTCCTTCCTTGAGCTAGAGTCCAGGAGGCATCTAAGAACAATGTTCTACTTTTCTCTTTCTCAAGAAACCAGTAGATATACCATGCTTGCATTATGCATTTTCTGCTTGATTCCCATACTATTAACAGCACTCTGTTCCAAACACGTCGCAAATTAACAGTAAAACAACAGATGAGTTGAATAAATGGGTTCCTTGTATTTATAATGTCGACACCGGTATGACTCACTTCACATTTCGGCAACGTATGACCGTTACCGATATTTTAAAGCCCGCAAAAGCTCGGGAGAGAGTAAGAGGTTAATATTTAACAGCAAACACTCTCAACAGAAACATTACACAGTTTAATTATTTTTTTAAATTTTCAAGGTTTCGTGAAATGACATGATGGTTGTAATTGTAGTTTATGGCTTTGTCACAAAATATGTAATTTGCGTAATTAAAGTATATTTCCTGGAAGGCAGATAAACAGCAGAGCATCTTACTAAATGCACTGCTGATATGTGTGCACACTATAATTATCGTTAACACAAACAAACAGCTATTACCGTCTGTCGAGGTGTGTTTTGGAAATCGTCAACCTATATATATTGTTTACAGGTAGTTTGGATGAAGCTCTTGTCACTTCCGGTTCTTACTGACCTACGTGTGAATTCGAAATCGTTCATCAGAACCAAGTGATGTATACTACATGTTCCGAGTATTTCTCGAGTACAGTATGTAGATGTGGAATACCACTAAAGGCCAAATGTAATGGAAATCAGCTTATTCTGGCTAACGATCTCGTTATTTCTGCTCGGTTAATTGTGCGACCAAGTGATCCCATCATTACAAACTATACTCCCTTGATTTAGGCGGTCATAATATATGTAGTTCGTGTGTAGTTGTTTACTGGGAGCTTGGTCTGAGCATACTATGACTGGAGTGCGGCGATCACTGGACCTACGAATATTGCTTTGAAACCAAAAGACTACTGTTCCTGTTCCTCCTGCATGCAATACCACTTTGCAACATTGGTAAACCTCCCCCTTCCCCCTATCAACCAGGTACATTTAGAACATCTTTCAGCCACTTCTCACTGAAAAGCAATGAATCTTCATCCTTTCGCGAGTGTAGGAATGTTTGTAAATCTGGAGGGTTGCGTCCGACCTTTTCTACCAATCTGTTTCGGTATTCCTGTCTTCAGATCACTTTCACTCCCGTAAAGAATGTTTTGAAAACACGAGTATGACTGATGATGTTAGTCGTGAGTGATACCTAAGTGTTTACAACTGGTCTTGATTCAGTAACCGGTCGTACGTGCCTCGGCGCTACCTCATTCCTCCCCCTCCCGCCTC
>NW_018408879.1:305023-307506 GCF_002113885.1 Mizuhopecten yessoensis
CGTAGACACATTGTATATCCGTAGACACATTGTATATCCGTAGACACATTGTATATTTGTCGACACATTGTAAGTCTTTAGACACATTGTATGACAGTAGAGAAATCGTATGTTTGCAGAACACTGTATGTCTGTTGATGCAATGTAAATAGTTGACACATTGTATCATGAAAACACGTTTTATCTATCGACACGTGTTGTTTGCGTCCGTTGACGTGTCTTGCATATGTATACACGTGTCTCTAATCTTTGTTTACTAACCCGGAACCTGTAACAAGACATCCCCTCATGGCTTAGGTAAAGTTACCTACGTACGCTAAGGTGTAACAAGAAGCAACCTTAGATGTTCCTTTAAGGGAATAACGGTACATTTTACGAATAGCAGTACCCCGTCCCCTTCTCTGCAACTTAACACTGTCTTAAGGTGATCTCAACTAAAGCTACCTTACGTCGACAAACATCCCCTTTTTAAGTGGTGGTTACCTGTAACACACTTTAGACGTTACTATTGCTTCAAGTTACACACGTGACTCTGTCGTAACACACCCCTAAATCGTCCCCTTAATCTTAGTGCTAATGCGGGTTTCTAGTTACAGGCTGATCGTTCATAGGACAATAACAGCAGTAGTCATCATCAGAAATCGTCTTCGTCGGATTTTCTTGCCATTGACTAGAGGACCTTTTACTAACATGGCCTATATCGCTCAGTTGTTTGTCTTTCTGACTTTATTGTCCTTTAGAAGTTCTCAGGAACCCCATTGTTAAACATTCTATGTAGACAGCACGTGTTCTAACTTTGGTAAGGTAAACCTATAGCGGAAGTGTAGATGTTGAAAATTTCTGAACCAATCAGAGACTTAAACGACCAGAGAAAATAGCAACATTTGGTCGGGTGTATTACGGGATAATCTTTACCAAGTTTTGTTAAAAATAGCATGGTAGAACTCAATAAGTACAAATGTCTGAGCCAATCAGAAGTCAAGGCGGCCATGTTTGATTTTGAATTGGCTGACAACTACTATTGGTTAGGCTTATGAGAGGATATTATCAGAGAAATATTAACATCAGAATATAGTGTTAATTGCTTTTCAGTTAACTTCCTCATAACTAGAAATTTATTATTCTCGGTAAGCTAACATCTACACAAAAGAACTCAAATCTTCCCTGTTTACTCCGTCTTTACAATTCATCAATACTCTTGATCTTTTTTTTTCAATTTAGTCTGTCATATCCGGAGATATTGTCCTGGCCGCCGCCGACATAGAAGATGTGTTGGTTGTGCGTGAGACCAGTAACCCAAGCCGCATTGTCCACACTGTCCTCGACAACGCCATGACGAATCACATTTCTTAGAGTGATGCATATGCATAATATACTTAGGTAACGCTAGGGACGAGTGAGTTATAACAACATTCCATGTAATGGTGATTTATGTCTCCTTGTATTTGTGATCACTATAACGCGTTAAGGGTTTCCCCGATATCTGGTGTCCACAACTTCAATAAGTTTCTTATCAAACAGAATTCCTTGCGTACAGATCACAAGTCCTGTTCCTCCTGCATGCAATTGAGTGGAACTAATTCCCCCAGTACCCAGTACCTCCATAATCAAACCGGTCCAGTACCTCCATATTTAAATCAGTCCAGTACCTCCATAATAAAACCAGTCCAGTACCTCCATAATAAAACCAATCCAGTAACTCCATAATCAAACCAGTCAAGTACCTACATAATAAAACCAGTCCGGTACCTCCATAATAAAACCGGTCCGGTACCTCCATAATCATACCAGTCCAGTTCCTACATAATTAACCCAGTCCAGTACCTCCACAATCAAACCAGTCCAGTACCTCCATATTCAAACCAGTCCAGTACCTCCATCATAAAACCAGTCCAGTACCTGCACAATCAAACCAGTCCAGTACCTCAATAATCAAACCAGTCCATTAACGCCACAATCAAACCAGTACAGTACCTCCACAATCAAATCAGTCCAGTACCTCCACAACCAAACCAGTACAGTACCTCCACAATCAAACCAGTCCAGTACCTCCACAATCAACCCAGTCCAGTACCTCAATAATCAACCCAGTCCAGTCCCTCAATAATCAAACCAGTCCATTACCTCCACAATCATACCAGTCCAGTACCTACACAATCAAACCAGTCGAGTACCTCCTCAATCAAACTAGTCCAGTACCTCCATATTCAAACCAGTCCAGTACCTTCACAATCAAACCAGTCCAGTACCTCCACGATCAAAGTAGTCCATTGCCTCCACAATCAAGCCAGTCCAGTACCTCCACAATCAAACCAGTCCAGTACCTCCACAATCAAACCAGTCCAGTACCTCCACAATCGAACCAGTCCAGTACCTCCACAATTGAACAAGTCCAGAACCTCCACAATCAAACCAGTCCAGTTCCTCCACAATCAAACCAGTCCAGTACCTCCACAATCAAACCAGTCCAGTACCTCCACAAT